>NW_028261385.1:82699849-82874224 GCF_051295495.1 Thamnophis sirtalis | reverse complement strand
ATCAAGTATGTTTTTCTAGTTGTCAACCATTCATCGATTTGGCCCTTTTGTAAAATTTCATTCAGTTGCCTGGCCAATATTGCATGTTAACTGGTCAGATATTTGAGCCAGAAACCATGTAATTGGTCCTTTCCAGGTGATGTCCAATTCTTTACCTTTTTAACTCGGTTTTTGACCATCTCAGTTGTTATTTCTAATACTTGCATTTGTTTGTTGCCAATGCTTTTCTCAAAGTCATGTATCCACTTTGCTTCCTTGTTGTAGTCCTTTGCATTTTCCAACAATTCTTTCCAGAATTCAACTGTGGCCTGTTTTTCTGGTTTTTCACTTTTGGTGTCACCATTTACATTAAGACTTTGATAAAAACGCCGTTGGTCTGATCGAAATTGCTGATTTTGTTTATATTGAATGATTCGTGCCTCATATCTTTCAATTTTTCTAGCTGTTGCTGTTATCTGCTGTTTTACAATCTCTACAGCTTCATTGATGTTTCTTGTATCCAATCTATATCTTCTGATTAGCCGATCTATGATTTTGTTGTTTTTAAGCCGTTGCTCATGCATGTTCTTTAAGTTACTAGCATCTGCCCTTAATTTTTTGATTTTTTGTTCTAAACGGATTTTCCACTTTGGCTTTGATGCTTTTTCTGTTGTGTGACTAGGTACTTTAATTTAATGCCTAGTTCATTAGTGACTATTACAGCTGCGCTGTACATTAACTGGTTCGTTTCCAAGATGGATCCCGGTTCAATTGTTGAAAACACTGCATTAACCATTTTCATGATAGGGGCCAAAATTTTCTTAGGCACAGTTTTTAGTGATGGTAAACGTTGCCTTTCCTCATTAAGCAGATAATGCTCCATGATCTTATCCTTCAATTCTTTTTGTTTTTGAGTTAGTTCATCAGTTGGTTCAGTGATAACTGATTCTAGTGGTGGTGATGTTATTTCCTCCCCGAGAGCTTCTTCTGGGAGTTCTATTATAATGTCTTTAGTTGTGTCTTGAATATCAGTTATTTCCACTTGTGATATTGTTTTTTGGGTTTTGCAATTTGCCTGAATTTCCTCATGTTCAACTTCACTAAACACTTTATTCCGTATAATAAATCGCCTTTGATCTGCTAGTCGTTGTTCACTAACATTTGAATCTGGATATTGTTGTTTCCATAATTCATACATTCGCTTTAAATAGCCTCTTTTTTCTGGCTCTGAGTTGTAGTAACAGTCCATTATGGCACGGTTTTCATCTGCACTATATTTTTGTTGTTTTGTTGGCTGGTCCACTTGTAGCCCACTTGTGGACGGATGTCCAGGGACCCCAACATCCGCTGCGGCCCTTGTTAACCCGCGCGACGACCGATGCGGTATGGAATTCTTATTTGTTTTTTTCACCATATTGTATGGGTTGGCTGGGTATTTTTTACGGGACCAGATGCCAACCTGACCCCAACCCTCCTCCTTTCTCATCCGGGCTTGGGACCGGCAACGGCGGAGTTGTTGTTGTTGTTGTTGTTGTTGTTGTTGTTATTATTATTGCAGCAATAAAGGCATGTATATATTAATGCCAAAGGTATTTGTATCTAGTATAAGTGAAAAAAGATTATTGTACTTGGTTATTTGTGTTTTATCATAAATCACAAATTTAAAACTGATTTATCATAAACAAAAGAACTGCATATCCAAATCCAATTTTATAGGAGACATGAAAGGCCTTGCTCCAAATTTTCAAGCATGGTCCCCCACAAGTTTCCTCTCCATCCCTCACTCCTTTAATATTGTCAGTACATAACTTGTGTAAATCTCAAGACACGAAATATATGAACCTGTTAAGTGCCGAAAGGACTCCCTGACTCCATTATCAGTCCTAAATCTCTGTTGTAAGAAGACAGACCAGAGGCTCTGTTTCATCAGTTTCTTTGGATGACCTAATTTTAAAAAGCAGCAAAAGAGACATTGGGAGAAGAAGTGGAGTTAACATGAAAGGATTTAGCAATCTGCTAAACACTAAACACAGTTTCCCAGCTTTAACACAAACCATGGAATAACCTCTTTCATACTACTTGGGATTCTCCATTCATCAGATTCTGGTTGATGGACCATTGGATTCCAAGAACAAAAGAACAGATGCTACAAGCCATAAAGTTTAGACTTTTGTATGAAATTCTCAAGCTGTACTAGAAATACAAATACATCAACTCACCCACCACACGTATCAATTAATAACTAATAGAAGGAAACTTTTTTTAAAAAAAGAAAGAATACTTAAAAAGAAAGAAAACCCAGTACAGTTTTCCCTCCACCCACTTCTCATTTATTTTAAATAATTCTGAATGAAAAGAAATTGCCTTTCAAAAATGCAATTCCACTCAGGCTGGGTTGCAATGATCATAACTAGCTCAGTAAAATGACTGGTGCTTCTTTCTTTCATGGAGATGATTACTGCATGTCAATTAAGGTCAAAGTGAAGATGAAGGAATGCCTTGAGTGGACATTTTGCTTTTCTTTGCTCTGCTCTGTTCCAAGTTGTAACCCTCTACTTTAGTAGATTTAGCCATCTTGCAATTCTAAGACAAGCCTTAAATCAGTAAATGAAAAACTAGTAAAAGAGGAAAAGACTTGAAGATAGATTTAGAGACATCATTAATAGCAATATTAATATTATTAATTATTATTTAATATTAATAGACCTAAGGGGACATGGTGGCTGAGTGACTAAGATGCTGAGCATGTCAATCATAAAGATCGGCAGTTCAGCGGTTCGAATCATGCCACATAACTGAGTGAACTCCCAATACTTGTCCCAGCTTCTGCTAACCTAACAGTTCGAAAGCATGTAAAAATGCAAGTAGAAAAATAGGAACCACCTTTGGTGGGAGGGTAACAGCATTCTGTGTGTCTTCGGCATTGAGTCATGCCGACTACATGACCACGGAGATGTCTTCGGACAGCACTGGCTCTTTGACTTTGAAACGGAGGTGAGCACTGCCCCCTAGAGTCGGGAACAACTAGCACATATGTGTGAGGTGAGCCTTTACCTTTTAATAGCAACATCACAAGAAGACTTCAGCTATTTGGTTGAATATGGTACATGAAGATGAAATAGACAAGCACAGATGAGTAAAGTGAAAGAAGCTTTTTTGATACCCTCATGACAAGGATGCAGATTTTAGACTACAATTTAGACTTCAGTTACATGTACTAATTTCTGATTGTTTGTTGCAATATTGCATTTTGGTCAGTCATTCCTGCAATACTATAGCCTAGCCAAGACTAGGTCAGTAGTTCCCTAATCTGAGATGGAACCCCCTAATGGGTTCATCTCCAAGTTTAAGACCTCCAGCTTTTGACATTATCACACCACCTGGATACTATTCCCCCAGTAGATTTCATAGTACTGATGTGTCAAATCAGTAGGATTCCTTTTGATGGATTACCGCTTCCATGCATCATCCAACAATCTGCAACATTTGATGTGTAGTTTAACATAGCCTTCCCCAACCTGATCCTTCTGTGCAACTCACATACTGGCTTGAGATATTGACATTGTATTCCATCTTAGATAGTAGAGAACAGATTGGGGAAAATTGTTTTCAAACAGGTTAGGGAATACACAACCATTCAGCTATCACTTAAAACCACTTCCAGCATTGCTCTTTATTGGCTATGCTGGTCGGGGCTTCTGGAAGTTGCAATTCAACAATGCCTGGAAGACAATTAGATCCCACAGCCTTGATTCAGAAGATCAGAAATTGTTCCTGATGATAAAACCAGTTTTTCCACTTTGTTCAATGAAAGGCATTCTTAAGAGGGATGGTGTCTCTTCAATACTCCCTCTACAAAGGCAGACACAGAGAAGATTGCTAGACTGGAAAGTCTGTTAAGAAAAATGCTCATGAAGCTGCTCCTTGCTCCTGTGTATTAACAGCATAAAATAAGATTCTTCTTGAGAAAATAAAACTCAATAAGTAAAGGACAAGCACAACAAAATGGTACACATATTTATAACCACACAACCAGGCTTCTGGCATAAGGTGTTACAGTTTCACAAACAATCAATACAAATTATTGGATCTAAAATTACTTTTTGATTACCACTGTGAAAATACAAGCTGCTTGAGTCATTCCTCACTCTATTGATTTTACTGTGGGTATGAGTGTATGCTCCTATTGCGTTTTTAAAGCTCTTGGAGTCATGTTTTAAGTCTCCATTCTGTTGTGAAATACTATACACACACGCAAACACACACAAAGGATCACACCGGAAAGCTTTATGGACAATGGCAGTTTCCTCTGCACTTAATTTACAAATTTCGTTTAACAAAGTGTTAATCAAAGTTTTTTGGGGGGGAAGACAGAGGCCTTCTCTGTGGATTATTTCCTTAAAAAAAAAAAAGTTAAAATGTTTCAGAGTCAGGCAATTCTTTCTTAGCCACCAGAATTTTATAATCACTTCTTAACTTGTTCATATGTTTTGTGTATTAACCTTTACCTCCGAGCAACAGCTCCCGTTATGTGGTACTTTGCTTCCTGCTGGTTCCCATAGCAATGAGCCGATCAGCTGTTGTGGAAGAGACCAATCAGATCTTGCCAGTTGTCAAGGCTGGTAAATGGGCTGCTTAATTTTTCCGTTGTCAAGTTGTCAAATATTAGCCTGTTTCTGGCTTTAACCTCTCAAGCAGGAAATAAAATAAAGCTGAAGCTGCCGGATGAGTAAAAGGTTTCCACTTTGTGTAAGCCCACAATGCATTGCAAGGTATGTTCTCTGTGCTGAAGGCCTCCTTTGGTCTTTGAATGGCATGCTGGGAGCTGGACTTCAGAGAGACTTTGGGCTAGTCACTCTCTCTAAGCCCAAAAAACTTCACAGGGTTGTTGTGGAGCAAATAGGAGGAAGGAGTGTTAGGTATGTTCGCCACCTTGAGTTTTTAAAATATAAATAATATGTATAAATAAATATAAATAATAAGGGACGTGGAGGCTCAGTGACTAAGACACTGAGCTTGTCAATCAGAAAGGTCAGCAGTTCGACAGTTCGAATCCCTAGTGCCGCATAATGGAGTGAGTTCCCATTACTTGTACCCTCGCCACCGTCCAGACCTTCCGCACAGCCCTTAAGACCTGGCTATCCCGTCAGGCCTGGGGATAAAGATCACAATCTGTCCCCACCCGAATGATGAATGAATGTTGTGTACTATTTTACTTTTATGTATTGTTTTATGTTTATTGTTTTGTACCCTCCCTCCCTATTTTATGTAAGCCGCCCTGAGTCCCCTCAGGGAAAAGGGCGGCCTATAAATATTAATAAAATCCTAAAATCCTAAAAATCCTAAATCCTAAACTTGTCTCAGCTTCTGCCAACCTAGCAGTTCAAAAGCACGTACAAAATATTCCAGTAGAAAAATAGGAACCATGCACCTTTGGCATTTAGTCATGCCAGCCACATGGCCATGGAGATGTCTTCGGACAGCGCTGGCTCTTCGGCTTTGAAAGAGAGATGAGCACCGCCCCCTAGAGTCAGGAATGACTAGCACATATGTGAGAGGGGAACCTTTACCTTTATAAATAATAAAGAAGGGAAATACCAGGTGCAAAGGATCAGGATCATATATTAAGTTGCAGTATAGAAGATTTACTTAAGAATTAAATTAAATATTTTAAGGTTACTGGGATAACTTTCCATTCGCATCTTCGAACACTATAATGGGATAACAAATTTGGGAGGTTTCTAAGGTCTATGCTGCAGCAAAAGGACACCCACAAGGGATTCAGGAAATGAAGATGGTGACCATGTTCGAAGCCACCCTATTTTTTTAAAGATAGTTTTTTGTTTTGTTTTAAAATATTTTTATGGGTGAAATATAAGATCAAGAAGATATGCTAAAGTGCAACCAAATCTAATAGAGCTAATATAATGAGAACAGAATATACAGAATAGTAATGAAATGAGTGACATTTGAAGAAACTAAAGATATATCCATAAAATGTTAATATAGAACTAGCTTAATCAACATATTATTAAATCATCTAATGCCCATCTCTCAATTTTAATATGATATGTTATTTCAATATAAGAATATTGAACAATGGAAGCCTGCCTGTTTTTTTAGTGCTTTTTGCAGTAAAACGAGGGTAAGACTTTGGCTGCCAACTTAAAGTTTTGACCCTCCCACCCACAGACATTACTGGCAGCAAAATATTTGTGTTCACCACACCAAGGTCCACATGAAGATAGAGGAAATGCTACTGTTTTGGACTGGTTTGCCCAAACCAGTAGTAAAAATGCTACCAGTTCGGGCAAACTGGTATTTCCAACACTCAGCTGTAACACATGATTTGTATTAGCTAGAATCGTCGGATTTTCTGATTTCTAACTAATCTAAATCGCATGGCCCAGTGGATTCCCCCCCCCTTGTTGTTCTACTTACCTTTGCAGGTGCGCTCAGTAGCAAGCTCCGCCCACCCACCTGGACATCATCACATCCTGTTTTTGATGCTCTTCACATGCACAGAAGGTCCTGGGCATGCACGGAGGTGGCGCATGTGAGTGAAGTGAGCTCACATTTTGCAAATCGATAGAGAAAGTAAGTTGATTTCACCCCTGCTGATGACTCTACAGTAAAGAAAACAGGTGGACATAGAACATAGAATAACAGAGTTGCAAGGGACGTGGGAGGTCTTCTAGACCAGTGTTTCTCAACCTTGGCAACTTGAAGATGTCTGGACTTCAACTCCCAGAATTCCCCAGCCAGCGAATGCTGGCTGGGGAATTCTGGGAGTTGAAGTCCAGACATCTTCAAGTTGCCAAGGTTGAGAAACACTGTTCTAGACCAACCCTCTGCTTGAGCAGGAGAGTCTCCATTTCATACAAATGGCTGTCTAGTCTCTTCTTGAAAGCCTCCAGTGATTTGACTTACTCTGCCTTTTACACTTACTCTCTTTTTACACTCTCTTCAAGGATAGTGTGCGTGGGTGGGAGTCAGTCATCTCAATAGAATTCATGCAAATGATATCATTAATGACATCCCTGGTGCTGTGCCAATTATGGGCAGCCCTCCCCTCTTTCTGGGTGAGTTCCCCATCAGTTTCTCTTCTTTGTTTCCTAATGTGTGTCCTGTTATCATTGTTCAAGCTACCTCCTTTTTACAATTTTATTTGAACTTTCTGCTAACTTTGTTACTTTAAATATAAATAAGAAAATAGAGACACATTCTACTCCTCCAAACAAATAGAGAAAGATAACAAAGGAGACATCAGAAACATGATACCCATTGTGGAGGCCAAATTCCTATACTTATTTTTATACCTTAGAAAGGCATAAATCAAATTAAATAGCTCAGGGCTTAGTGTTGTGACCCTGGAACGGAGACAGATAAGAGAAATCAGACAGCTGTCTATCCTGCAGAGAGTGAATAGAATGGATACTGGCACAATAAACAACATTGTTTATTTGGCATGCTGATATTATCAGAAATGATTTTATCAGTATAAAAAGTAATATGGAAGGCCTCCCAATAATTTGTCCAAGTATTTTAGTGTTTGGGTCACACTGTTTTTGTAATTTTTCTTTTCCCTTGCTTTTGTAATGTAACAAAACCAAATGTATAACATTTGTAAAGATGATTCATTTGGTATCTTTTTCTTACAGTCTGTTCGCTAGAAGCCCAGTGATCAACATAGCTTTTTGCCAAAGAAATATATTTTTGTGGCATCTACCTTCAATCACTTTGGTTTCATTATAACCTGATTGTTTGGATTAATTCAGGGGTGTCAAACTCAATTTCATTGAGGGCTGCACCAGGGTTGTGTTTAACCTTGGGGGAGGACATGGCTGGGGTAGGCGTGGCTATCTTGATTTCACTCATGTCAGGGATCCCCAGCAGTGGTGGATTGCTGCCGGTTTTACTACCAATTTTCAATTTACGGTGAATTGAGCACACACAGTCACTAAAAACCAAAATGACGGTGGCCCAGCGATGGCTAGGGAACTGATTTGTGGGCAGGGCAGGCCTGGGTGACTGCCGGTTCTGCAACCCAGGCCTGAATTTCACTACCAGTTTGGCCAAATCAGGCCAAATCCGGAGCAACCCACCTCTGGTCCCCGGCCCCATTTTTGCTGGCAGAAGGCTGCAGGAGGCAATCGCTGCCAAAAACAGGGCCTGGAGGGCGCACATAAACTTTTAAGAAAGTATGGTTGACAACAACTTTTCGCAAGTATCCAATCCATTTTGGACCTGTGGTAGCTAGTAAACATAAAAGCTATTTTTCCCCTTGAGTTGGTCATTTTTAAGATAATAAAAAAGACATTTAGTAGTCCTTAAGACAGTTTGTTATTGATTTGTTAATAGGAGATATCCCAGTTCTTTTAATCTCAATTGTAAATGCAGTTACATTTTTAAAATAGCTAATAGCTACCTTAGAAATATAGTTGAACTGTTTACTTTTAAATGTAGATTTAAAATGATCTAAAACACATTTCAATACTGTTTAGGGGTATTAGTTGCTGCTAATGCATGAGGATGAACTTGTGAAATCAAGTGGTGGTTTAAAATATTAAAACCACTTCTTACCTAAAAACTTCAAAGAAATGGATTATCAGCAATTTTCAGACAGTCTGTCCCAGACTATAAGTTTGTCATGTGAATAATGAAGAAATTATACTTATGTCCAAGCAATAGAGCTAGAGCTAGAAATGGAGCTAAAACCCCACACAGTGTCAAAGGTGCCACATAATAACTAATTGTGCCATAATGGGCTTTATCTGATTTTCCATTCTGTAAAAACATTTGAAGTCAAAATACATGCCTTTAGCCCCATAATCATATGGTAGCTATAATTTAGACAATGCCTGGGAGATTGTGCTTTCCACTAAAAAAACATAATATTGTATTAATCTGTTTGAAACAATGTAAAGATAATAGCACAGGAATAGCTTTAAGGAAATATATCAGGCTAACACTTAGTGGTGTAGTGGCCTAGAGGTGAAGACACTTGCCTCTTACTCAGAAAGTTGAGACTTCAATCCTAGGCAGTGACAGTTGTTTCTCTGTCACTTTTCTTCAAAGAGAAAATATCTGCTGTGAACTCTGCATAGACATCAGGAAGGGCATCTGGTCAGTAAATGCTCAGCTGCATTCAATCATGCAGCTCTACCCCCGATAAAAGGGATTATAGGGTTATAAAAAAATAGTTTTTAACCCTTAACTTTCCCCATAAACTCAGTGAGATTTCCAAGATCTATCTGTCAGTTTTATCTGACATAGAGAGTTGGTTAGATTTAAATCCACAAATGAAGAAAATTTCCTTGCAGTAGTTATTCACAGATATTTAAAAGGATTGAAATAATTAAACCCCAATTATGACCACTTTGCATACATTACAGCCTACAGAAAATGTCTGAGTCATACTCCAAGTAACCAAATTACTTGATAAATTATCAGATGTATAGAAATAGATAATTATTAAAATGAATTTAGGTATCGTTGGCATATAACAACAGTTAGTGTGCCTCTCCAGATAGTATTTTGCCTCAAATATTTTCCATTTGGCTGACAAGATAGGCCAGCATTTCCAGGATCAAATTAAATATAAGAGCAGTTCCAGGATCAAATTAAATATAAGAGGAATTAAAGGACACCCTTGACAAGTTTCACAAGCCATCTGCCCAGATAAAGGGATAATTCCATTTGTAACAAGACTAGCACTCACATATGATCAATTGGCTGACTTGCAATCATCTACCCCTCAAACACTGTTGATTTCTTGTAATGTGGGGACAGAGAAAGCCAGTCAGAAAGGGAAAATAACGATCAGGAGAAGCAAGCTAAAATTTCTTCTATTTTGTAATGTTGTTTTTTTTTAATGACAATGTTGAAGAGCTATATGGATGAATCCTGAACTGTTTCATTCATTAGTATCTGTTTCATTAATAACTCTGAAAAATCCTGAAAAATCAGCTACCATAAATATTGACAACATTGGAATAAATCAGAACTGCCAGAGTTAGGTCATCACAAGTCACATGATCATTAGATGGTGGCAAAGAAGGAGGGACAAGTTTGACACCTTGCCTCCCTCTAGTGGTCATATAGATATTTGCAGAGCAAAACTGGAAACACTAAGGTAGCTACAGCTCTGTAGTATACGGCAGGAAAGCAAAACTAACATATGAAGTTGGCCAGAGAGAGAGAGAGAAAAAGAGAAGTTTTGCTCTGCGGTTGGCAAAGGATTGAGGTAGAAATCTATTCATGTGTGCACAGTAAGTCAATTTCTCATGCTGATGACATGGTCCTGAATATATAATTTGTATTTATTACAAAATGGCTGACTCTAAGAGAAAGGGTATAAAAATGAAGTACATAGTATTTGTGTCAGCAGGTGAAATAACTATACCAATGCAACATCATTGTATATTACATGGCTTAATGAAAGCATGTAATAAAGTGAATTTGCTTGAATTACAGAATGTTTTACAAAAATAAAACAGGAAGATTAAGTTTGGCTGCTATAGGACTCTGATGGCAAACCTATGGCATGCATGCCAGAAGTGACATGCAGAGCCATCTCTCTGGGCACACGACCCGTCACCCATTGCTCTTCCAGGATCCAGCATGCTGCCAGCTGGTCTTCACACACACTGGAGTGCCGGAAACTGGAAGAGCAGCTTTCCACTTATTTTACTCACGGCTATCCTGAATTTTAGGAAAAGACAAGTCCATCTCCACATTTTCTCCCTTCTTTCTTGACCCTTGAATTTCCCTCCTTGTTTTTCTATTGTTATTCCAATACATTGATGGAACTCCCCCACAATCCCCCACCAAAGTGATTAAATCTCTCAGGTGGACTCAGCTAAGATCAACCTTTTCCTGTCCAGGAGTATAGATCCTTTAAAATTCTTCCAATTTCATTCATCAAGGCTTTTTCTGAGGCGCTTATATCTCAATAAGTATTGTGATCACTTGCACCTAGGCCTGTCCTTGATTATTGCTAAGAGACCAACCTCTTGACTTCAGAGCAGCTCATCAGGATGTTATGCTTATCGTGGTTTCTATGATTTCCTCACTTTTGTTTACACCATCCTACCGATTTAGAGTTGACTTACGTGCCAGAAATATGTAAAAACCTGTGCCAGCAGTTTGTAGAGAGAATGGTAGACCAAGGTAAAAAGGGAGGCCCACATGATGTATTTTCTCAATTCCAGAATTTAAAATATAATATGATTGGTTTTAAGTCTGATTCCACCTGCCGTAAATTTCCTGAAGATTCATAATTCTGCAGGCTTTTTATGCTGGACCAAGCTGGTAGATGAGCCTGATTGAAATTAGTTAAAAGGGAATGATTTTAGCTGGCCTTCATTGTGTTGTGCCTTTGTTCTGCACAATATTTTTTTGGACTAGTTTTAATCTTAGGTTGTCTGTTCAGAGTCACAAGGTGTGAGTTGGAGGTTTCTATAAATTGATTCAATACATAAATAGCTTTACAGGTAGTTCTTGACTGATAGCAGTTCATTTAGCGACTGATCGAAGTTACAATAGCACTGAAAAAGTGACTATTTTTCACACTTGTGACCATTGCTGCATGCCCATGGTCATGTCATTGGAATTCAGATTCTTGGCAACTGACTCATAGTTATGACCGTTGATGACCGTTGCTGTGTCCCAAGGTCATGTGATCTCCTTTTGCGAACTTATGACAAGCAAAGTCAGATTCACTTAACAATCATCTTACTAACTTAACAACTTCAGAGATTCACTTAACAACTGAAGTATAAATGGGGCAAAACTCACTTAACAAATGTCTCACTTTGCAGCAGAAATGTTGGGCTCAATTGTGGCCATAAGTTAAGGACTACCTGTAATTCTGTTGCCTTTTCTTATCTTGTGGCTTTCATGTCCTTATCTCGTTATTTCCCTTTATTGCACAATAAATGAAAAGAAATTGTTGATGGGTTCTGTATTTACCGTATGCAATGTGTATAAGTGAAATAAATGTAAATGTGCTACTTCTAAATTATTTCATTCATGCTTGTTGCTGGGATAGGAAAAAAAATCCTTAAAAAGAACAGGGAAATAAATGAAAATAAAGTTGAGTAAATTGTCCAATGTGACAATGCTTAGTTTATAATTGTAACTAATTACCATCTTGCATGTCCTGAATTTGGGACACTTTCACTACTCTTCTTAATTCCACTGAAGTAGCCCACCACTTACAATCACAATTGGGACCAGAATTTCTATTGCTAAACAAGGTGGTTATTAAGTGAGTCACACCCAATTTTATGATTTTTTTTTACCGTGGTTATTAAATGAAATCACTGCAGTGATTGTTAACTGAATCACAGGGTCCTTAAGTGAATTCAGCTTCTCCCATTGAAGATGTTTGATGGAAGCCAGCTGGGAAAGTTCCAAATGGAGATTATCTGACCTGGGATGCTGCAGTATTTCTAAATGCATGCTGGTTGCCAAGTGCCCAAAGTTTGATCATGTGACTATGGGGATGCTGCGACAGTCATAAGTGTGACAACTGGTTGTACCTCACTTTTCCCAATGCTGTTTTTTGAATTTTCATTAAATGAATGGTTGTATATTGAGGATTATCTGTATAGTTTAAATTGATTTCATTCATATATACATCATATACATATGCAAATACTGTACATGAATGTATGTATATGTATATGACTGTGTCTGTCTTTCTCTCTGTATAGATACACATATTAGGTAGGTAGGTAGGTAGGTAGGTAGGTAGGTAGGTAGGTAGGTAGGTAGGTAGATAGATAGATAGATAGATAGATAGATAGATAGATAGATAGATGATAGATAGATAGATAGATAGATAGATAGATAGATAGATAGATAGATAGATAGATAGATAGATAGATAGATAGATAATAGATAGATATAGGCAAACAGACAGACTTATTTACTTCTTTATATTTTGAACATATTTTGGGGGATATATCTAAATTACAGTTTTTAGGCTGCAATATTATGTACTCTTATCTTGAAACAAAACTGATTGAATTTGGAGTAGTTTCCCCTCTGGATAGGCCAAAGGATTGTAGCATTTGAGGTGTTTTTTTTTTAATGGAATGTGCATTTTTTGTGTATATAATTTACTGTAGATTTCTGCCTGCTTCTGAAATACCTAAACTTTGATACTTGCCTAAATGCACAAAATGTAGGATGCAATGAACCTTTAAAATATGCAAATGTCTGCCTTAATGCTCTAACATGGGCATAAAAACATTTTTTTACATTTAATACATATGGTAGTTTATCACACCTCCAGCCTAAACTAGGGTTATTATTATGAAGTAATAACCAATTTTCTGGCCATTCCACCATCCATTTCCCCACCTTTTCACAAGCTTAGATCCTCTAGATCCGTGATGGCAAATCTATGGCATACGTGCCACAGGTGCATGCAGAGCCCTCTTGGTGGGCACATGAGCCATCCCCAGCTGGTCTTCTGTTTCTGGTGCATGCTTTTGCGCTGGCCAACTGGTCTTCATGTGTCCCGGAATGCTGGAAATCTGAAGACCAGTGGGCCAGCGTGTGCATGTGCACATGTCATCTGGTCTTCTGGTTTCTGGGCTCCAGTACGCGCACGCAAATGCACATGCACATGTATTCCAGTTGTAGCACTCGGTGCTGAAAAGATTCGCCATCACTGCTCTAGAGAGCAGCTCCCAGAATTCATATTCAGACATCCTAGGAATGACAGCCTAAAAACACCTAGAGGCTATCAGTGGAAGAAAAGTTATTCCAGTGAAAGACCACCAGTGTTTTATTACACAGCAGTGTTCATTTTACATGTTGCTGTTCTCCAGCCCAGCAAACCTCTTTCCTGTTGCATCCCATTTCTGCAACCTTGACTGCTCGGGGCAACCATATATTTAATGAAATCTGCTAATAAATCTCCAATTCCCTTTGAGTAAGCAATCCTGCTGCAGAGTCAGCTTTCTGTCCCTTGACTTTTTCAGAGCCCAAATAAGATTTGTACTCCAACAGGGTAAGCATTTACTTTATCAGAAAGCATATTAGCGTGGGCATGTCTCAGCATAATGTGTACCGAATCAGAGGGTATGACTAATTTGTTCTGCTCTTAAGTGGATGATAAAATGATTTAGACACATATAAATATATATGGGACATCGGGCACTTTAGGTATTACATGTTCTGTATCTCATCCTAAGCTTGTCAAAATCGGAACGCTTTTTATGGATTAAATGACATTTACAGGAAAGAACCGAGCTTTGCCCAGAACTTAGAAATGTTTACCTAAGGGAAGAAAAACTGATGGAAAATAAACATTGATAACACTGCAAGAATTTGAAGATGTAAATGGGCATGAATGATGCTCTGGAGTTTCATCTGACTTTTGTTCATAATACTGTGCTAAGTATTGGAGAGAATCTATAACTATCTTTGAGAAAGGCTTACTGTCAAGGTTCCAACTGATGAACGCTACCAAGGAAGCACAGGCGAGACGGTCCAATCCCTTTAGGCAAAAATTTATTGAGTACATCTTATCAGCACAGATTAAAGCAAAACCAGCTCTGGCTATTTCCCATGCAATCCCATATAATTAAAATATAAAATTCCCGCTTTGGTATATGTCACATTGTCCAATTCAATGCAATTGAATTGTGATGAGAAAATACTGGAGATCTTAACCACCTCTCAAGTGTCCTTGAAACCCATAGGTTGCTCTCCGGAAGTCGAGCCTACATTTCATTTCCTCCCTCTCCTCTCCCTTAGTTCGTTGGCAAACTGAGAGTTGATAATAGCCGCAACAGCATAAGCATGCTTCAAGGCTTGAAACTTATCTTAAGAACAGAGTCACCAGATCCCTTCATTGGCTGGATCCAAAGCAGGCATGAAATCCTCTTACCTTTGCTACCAGTTCGGAACCAGGACCGCGTGTGGGCATATGCTTGCTTCGCAGAGCATCTGTGATAACGTCTGGGCAGGTGGGCAGAGCCTCCCACCACCATCCCTACCAGTTCACCCGAACTGGGGCAAACCGGCAGCATACCACCTTTGGTCCAAAGGATCACTTGTAATTGCTCAAGATTGATTGTCAGTGCACAGCTATTGCACGCTAAATCCAAAGAGAGAGAGGCAGATCTGTGAGAAGTTACTTCCAATGAATAACAGGACCTGGAAAACAATGGCAGAAGAGAATTTTCAGGTAGATTCCCCCCAACCCCAACAAAAATGGCATTTAGACAGCTAAGGCCTGCTCTCTGCTTCAGGGTAGGTGCTCATTCCAGTAACAATTATTTATTTATTATTTTATTTTTCATATTTCTAGAACACCCATCTCCCTCAAGAACATTATCCTCCCCTTTCTTTTTAAACAATCCTGTAATCTTTTAATTCAAAGTAGGGTCAGGTGACTGGAGGCAGCTGAGCATTTACTGGCCAGATGGCTTTCCTGACACCACATGGGATTTCCGTCAGATATTTATTTGCTCCCTGAGAGAGAAACATCTGCCGCTACCCTAGGATTGAACCCTCAACCTTCCAATTGGGAGGCAAGCATCTTCATCACAAGAGCACCATGCTGCTCTCCCTCAAGAACATCCAATGGTATTATTCAAGACTCCTCCAGCTTTTTTCTCAGTGTTCCTCAATTATTTACTCATAGGTTTGCTTGAAATATTAGTAATGAATAACCTCATAATCATGATGTTTGAAGCAGAGGTGGTATTCAGCCAGTTCTGGAGCACTGGTAGCAGAAATTTTCAGTAGTTTGGCAAACCGGCAAATAGGCTGGCCCTGTCCACACCGCCTCCCAGCTTCCCACCTGATCTTGTTGCCCTGAACAGGAGAACAGAACTGGAAAGCAGGTTAGTGGGGTGGGGAGAGAATTGGGATTTTGCAGTATCCTTCCCCTGTCACACAAAGCCACACCATGCCCACAAAGCCATGCCCACAGAACCATTATTAAAAAATGTTGTTTTTTAAATTATTTAATTAAATAGGTTTCCAATAATACACAGTTAAATGCTAGAGAAATCTAAAAATGACTTGAAATTTTCCAAAAATCTTTCCCCTATACAAACACTTTTTAGTCTAAATGATGGATGTGTTTGGGAAGCCAACTTTGATTTAGCTCCTTAATCTTGCCTAGCTATATAATTTTTCTAGTGTTCCTATTTATTTACTATTCTTTTCTGTTTTTACAACATGGGTGTGAGGTTCTCCATAGACATTCTTGTTTTTATACATCTCCTATGAAAGCTGAATGGAAGTGCATTAAAATATCTTTTCAATAAGGTAAAATAAAAATATGGCTTTACTTTGGTAGAAGCTTGAGCTGCAATGCCAGCAGGCTTTAGGCCAATAAATGCAAAGCCCATGTTTAGAGCCCTGATTACTTTTTCATATTCATCACGTGCTTCTCTCCATATTCCTTAAAATAAAATGGAAGACTATTGAGGAAATGGCCTCATGGGGAGCATTGCAAATAATGAGCAGAATTCTCTGTATTAGGAGGACTTACTTGGAATAAGGCATGCAATGCCAAATATTGTACCCGATAAATGTATAAGGAAATAATGAACAAAATGTGCTGTTTTCTTAAAAAAAAATATTTTCAAAGTAATGCCCAGTAGGAAACAAGTTTAAAAAATGAGAATTTGACAGGTCTATGGACCTGTTCCTTAGACATTTGTACAAACTCATCTATGATCAGTTTTCCCCCGAATGCCATCACTCTGTTAAGCAAATAATTCCCTCAACACTGTCAAAATATTTACTAAGTCTGCATTCCTATTACTATTAAACTTCTCATCGTTCCTATCACCCATCTCTTCCCACTTATGACTGTAACTTTGTTGCGTGTATCCTTATGATTTATGTTGAATGTTTCCTAGTATGATTTGATTGCTTATTTATACCCTATGACTATCATTAAGGGTTGTACCTTATAATTTGTGACGAATGTATCTTTTCTTTTATGTACACTGAGGGCATATGCACCAAAGACAAATTCCTTGTGTGTCCAATCACACTTGGCCAATAAAAAATTCTGTTCTGTTCTGTTCTATTCTATTCTATCTTAGGAATTACAAAAACTCTTTCATAAATATACACATAAATGCAGTTTCCATTTTCTAGACTGAGGTTTAAGTGACTCTAAACTAGCCAACCTAACAGTCTCTCATGGAACAGTTTACTTATCATAAGATTTTGAGCAGTAATAGTTTAGATATCCCTCTTCTGTCTTTGCAGTGCATAGTTGTTAAATAACTTCTTAAAGGAGGAGAAAGTTCATTAATTTCCATAAGTCCCCTCCCCCCTTGACACACATATTTCATAATTTCCGAACTCTCTTTGATCAAGAAGGCCATCCAGCACACCTGTACAATCAATCTACAGCCTTCTTCCCCAATTACAGCAGATGGAGCATCAATGTGAGTGTCCATCTGCCACTTGCTGAGATATCAGTCTGTTGCATAATTAAAATAGAAGTTATCTACGGAGATCCTCTCTGCCCATCAAATTTATATAGACCCTTGTCCATCAGGTCAGCCCTTGCTTTGACATTATAGAAAGTGCTCTCAGGTCTTCAGCTGTGCTGAGTTTCTGAAGAGCCACTAAGCTGCACCCTTGACCTGGCACTCATTGGGTAGATGTGATGAGCCATGTCTAACAGAGTCTCTACATCTGGACAGCCAGGTGGACAAAACCATACAAGGTTTCCTGATAAGTAAGTATTTAATAAATAAATAAGTATACTTTTGTCAAACTTCTTTGGGACTGATCCAGCCAACTGTGCTGGATGAAGTGAAAATGTTGAGGAGCATTTTCAGAAGAGTTATAAGATGTTACTCATATGAAAAAAGGAAGTAACATGGAAATATCCCTATATATTGTGTACCACTAGCCTTGCCTTTGTGGTACCTGGATGTTCAGGGCAAAAAGTAACTAAAATACACATGCCTGAGAACTTTTCCTGCACATTGTGTGATATAAATCTACATACCAAGACTTACAGCAGGGTGGAAAAATATATGACCCATGTGATAATTAATTCAGATTCCATTCATGCTGGGATTTATGATCCAACAGCATCTGAAGGGCCACATATTATCCAACTCCTTGGTAAAAAACATTGCTGCATTTAGCATAATGCTGCCTTCTTTCAGTACATGGAGTGTTTTTCTTTGTCATGTGGTTGAGATTTTTTTTCCAAATGGATAATTAAAACATTAAGAAAAATCAGCTTCTCAGAGCTACAAGAGATGTCTTAGCATGCAGAAATGTTCAAATCCATTTTTTTTCTTTTTGAGTTTCCCTTTCTAAATGGAATAAGTGTGCTGAAACTACTGGAAGTTTAATGTGCTTCTTTTTATTTTTATTAAAACAAAAAATAACACCAAAGATCATCTTGCTTTTCTGGTCAATTTTAGCAGCACAATATGTGGAAGAAATGGATGATTAGGAACATACTATATGTACAGGGGTGGGGAAGAAGGCGAGACAGAAATGTGGAGATTATATGTACAATAAATTTCTTTTTCTGTCACTGACTCTTCATCACACAGGTCATGTGCCTGAATGTATTTGCATTTGTCTGCTATAATCCCAGCTATAAAGTAAAGTAAACTTCTACTTAGCAGCTGAAGCTAGTAAAATTTGGTTAAATTTATGCTAAGGCAGCTTGTCACTGTTTTTATATGTGAAATCAAGTAAAGGTCCAAAGCCCTTGACTTTCAGGACCACTAAAATACATTGTACAATTCTTATTAAAATAGCAGTAGCACTTAAACTTATCCCTAGTAGGTGGTTATAATGAAATCAGAGTTCAGTACAGGATTAACTACATAGAATTTGGAATTAAACATCTCCATATTTGCTGTTTAATGTATTGTGAATTTATCTGTAAAATTCCCAAACATCAAAGCTCATTTCATGATCATGCACAAAAATCAAAGTGCTAGAATGAGACAAAAGTGAAACAGTAGACACCGGTGTCCAATGTGAGTATCAATAGCACTTAGATTTATATACCGCTTCACAGTGCTTCTACAACCCTCTCTAAGTGGTTTACAGAGTCAACATATTGCCCCCATTTTACCCACCTCGGAAGGATGAAAGGCTGAGTCAACCTTGAGCCTGGTGACATCCGAACTGCCAAATTGCAGGCAGAAGGCAGTCAGCAGAAGTAGTCTGCAGTACTGCATTCTAACTAGTGTGCCACTGCGGCTCTAAAATACATTTTGCATGTGAGCATTGTAATAATCATGTGAGCATTATAACCATTTTAAGTGTATTGAAATGCTATGGCCCAAGATTGCATGAGCATGTTTTCAGAACTCTCAACTGACTCATGTGATATTATGCTCCAGATGATTGAACAAATGTCACAAGTGTGAACATTAAAGCTAAAAGAATAATTTACCATTCCCTCCCTCTCTCCCTTCCTTCCTGTTATCTCTCTGGTAAGAAATAGGTCATTAAATCAAATGAGTGTAATGGAAACCCTCAAAACCCTCAGAACAAAACAAGAGAATCTGTAGCTTAATATAATGGTGCTGCAAAAAAACTAGAAAAACAAAAAATGAATAGCAGTAGACTTATATACCGCTTCATAGGGCTTTCAGCCCTCTCTAAGCGGTTTACAGAGAGTCAGCATATTGCCCCCAACAATCTGGGTCCTCATTTTACCCACCTCGGAAGGATGGAAGGCTGAGTCAACCCTGAGCCGGTGAGATTTGAACCGCTGAACTGCTGATCTAGCAGTAGCCTGCAGTGCTGCATTTAACCACTGCGCCACCTCGGCTCATATATAGCATACAATCACATACAACTTTCCCTAACTGTATTATACATTACTCAAAAGTATGTACATATTATATAGGTGTGTGCATACATATTTGACATGATAGATTGATTAAAATATGACTTAATATTTTATTTAAAGCCTGTTCAGGTCAGGAGAAGAAACCTTGCCATATGACTACTGGTGATATGTAAGAAACCCATAAAAACAAGCCATACCCAACTCTACTTGTTCAAATTTCAAGTATATGCTTCGGTTTCTATGTTTTCATGCATTTCATAGATAAATTCAGTGGACTGTTTCGACCAAACCGGTAGTAGTTTGGCGGCCTGAGTCGCTGGAACCGGCAGCGACCCAGGCCTGCCACGCCCCTGAGCCAGTTATCTGGCCACCATTTTGTTTTTCACAAAAAAATTCACAATTTTTAGTGCACTGTGCATGTGCACACACAACTGAACCGGCAGTAGTGCCTGCCGGAACCCACCTCTGAATAAATTTTCTCTTATTATGCAATAAAAATATCCACTAACACAATAACTACTTTTCTACTATCCCAAAGATGCTTTTTTAGGAGGCACCTGGACTTTCTTGTTTTTTCTTTGAAGAAAAGACTCATTATCAGCAAGTGCGCTAAATGTAAATATAATGAGATGGATGAAAACATTGCAGATACAAATGCTAAAAGACCACTTTAGCAAGGACTATTCTGTTCATCTGAGTATAACAAGAATACAGGACCTGTAGTCTTATAGTCCCTTCAATTATAAGAGGGGAAAGAGTTGTAGGCTAGAGAAAGCACAACTTCTCAGAGATGGCCCTCAGATGATCAAACAGGCTTTTAACAGAAATATGTTTGCTCCAATTACGTTTTGGAAAATCTTGAAACTGTTTTCTGTTATGCAATTCTTGCTGTGATTAGGAGCTACCATCTCATTATATTTACAGTCTCATTTAGCGGACTTGTTGATAATGATTCTTTTTTTCTTTTTGGACAATGGTGAGAGTCTTTCTTACTGGACAAGTCTACCAATATTTTAAAAAGTAAAAGTACAGATAAAGGAATCCTTGTGAATTTTACTCCACTCATTGTTGATAGGAGGCAGTGCTCATCTTCATTCAAAGCCATTAAGCCAGTGCTGTCTGAAGATATTTCTTTCGTAATGTGGCCAGCATGATGACACAGAGTGCTGTTACATTCCCATCAAAGTAGTCCCTGTTTATCTACTTGCATTTGCATGCTTTTGAACTGCTAGATGGGAAGGAGCTGGGCCAGGACAGGAGCTCACCCCATTGCATGGTGCTCAGATCTCGAACTTGGGCTGCCAGCTTCCAGTCAACAAAGCCAACTTCTTAACCACTGTGCCACCTGCAAATATTTTAAATATTTTCAAATATTTTAAGTAAGGAAATAAATAAACACTGAAGTCACTTGAAGCTATATATTTCTGCTATAAAGATTATAGAGTTTTACTTCTAATTGCTTAAATTACACCTGTATATCTTTTTTCCTTCTTTCTTATTGGCACATTATTTAATTTTTTCATAGTTGATAAACATAACAGATACAGTTTTTAATATTAATTTATCCCCAAAAGAACGTTTGATATCCTTCGGTTCCATTGTTGCAAATGTCTGGGCACCAGGAAATTGGAAAAATCCAGAGTTGAATTTCCACTCTACAATGTCGCTGCCCTAAGCTTGCTATTTTCTTCTCCTTTCCATTCCTGCATCTGCTATATTTTAAATAAAAATATTTTCCAATATTTTTAAATCACACACATACAGAGAGAAACACAGTGACTACTGGTAATGCAATAGGTTTGATGTGTGCTTGATATTGATATTGGCAAAGTTTATTGAGCTTGGAGGAAACGCCTTGGTGGGTCTAAAAATACTGTAAAACAGGACCTTGCTATGCCAGCTGCCACTTCCATTGGTCAGGATTTGACCAATTTTAATCCATGGGGCCAATATAAGTCTGTCCTACCGTGATTTTGACACTGTTTCATTTTTCCTGGTGGCATTTGCATTGATAGCAATACAGCTGTAAAAATAAATATTTAAATATAGAGGACTATCATGGAAATGTCTTTAGAAATGTACCTAAGGAAAATTCTTAGTCCTGAAACTCAATTTCTTATATTTTCTATTTTTTTCCCTATAACTTATAGTCAAGATAGCTGGCACATAACACAACCAGAGGTAGTAACAGCCGGTTATCTCCAGTTCGGGAGAACCAGTAGCGGCAGCTCTGGGAGGCTTCGTCCACCCATTCCAATGTAATGTGCAAGCACTGCACATGCACAGAAGGTGGTGTGCATGCGCAGAGGAAGTGCGTGCAAGCACACTCACATTTGCTAACTGGTTGAGAAGATAAGTGAATCCTACCTCTGAACACAACCCAGACATGTAAAACAACTCCACAAGCCAAAAATAAAAATTGGTGATGTGTCTGCAGTCCTTTGCATTGCTATATTAAATGGTCAATTAAATCAGTCGACCAGCCGATTAAATGGTTCCGCCCCAGGCGCCTGATGGACCCTTTGGGATTTCAGACGGAGCTTGGGGAGATACCTGACTCCCTTGCCCACAATTCGGCTGAGTCCTTGGTCGTTGCCTGGAATACCGCAGTGGCCGGGGCACTAGATCGGATTGCCTTTGCGGCCTCTCCATGGCAGTGAATCCAGGAGGGCACCTTGGTTTACCGAGGAACTCCAGGAGATGAAGTGCCAAAAGAGACGCCTAGAGCGACGCTGGAGGGCTAGTAACTCCGAATCCAACCGAACACTACTAAGAACCTTTATTAGGTCTTATTTAGTGGCGATACGGCGGCAAAATGTGCCCATTTTTCCGCCCTTATTGCGTCCGCAGAATCTCGCCTGGTTGCCCTATTTAGGATAACTCGCTCCCTCCTGAAAGGGAGGGATGCGAGTGAACCCTTACAGGGAAGAGCTGAGGAATTTGTTCAGTTTCTGTCGGACAAAGTCACTCAGATTCGGATGGACCTGGACTCCATTTGGACAGTGCCAGCAGAGATGCCAAGGGAGAGCCTTGATCAAATTTTGTGGAGTGAGTTCCAGCTTGCCACTCCTGAGGAAGTGGACAAGGCCATTGGAGCGATGAGTACCGCCACCTGTTTACTGGACCCTTGTCCCTCCTGGTTGGTTTCGACCAGCAGAGAGGTGACACGAGGCTGGATCCAGAGGATTGTAAACACCTCACTTCGGGAGAGGTCTTTCCCGCAACCTTTGAAGGAAGCGGTGGTGAGACCCCTCCTTAAGAAGCCTGCTCTGGACCCAGCTGTCCTTAAAAACTACCGTCCAGTCTCCAACCTCCCATTCTTGGGGAAGGTTGTTAAAAAGGTGGTGGCCTCCCAACTCCAGCGGACCTTGGACGAAGCGGATTATCTAGATCCCTTTCAGTCTGGTTTCAGGCCTGGTTACTACACCGAAACCGCTTTGGTTGCACTGACCGATGATCTCTGGCGAGCCAGGGATAGAGGGCATTCCTCTCTCCTGGTGCTTCTTGACCTCTCAGCGGCCTTCAATACCATCGACCATGGTATCCTTCTGCGGCGGCTGGAAGAGGTGGGAGTGGGAGGCACAGTTTTACAGTGGTTCTCCTCTTACCACTCTGGCAGGACACAGTTGGTGTTGGTCAGAGGACAGAGGTCGACCCCCAGCCCCCTGGAATACGGGGTGCCACAGGGCTCGGTCCTGTCCCCCCCCTCCTATTTAACATCTACATGAAGCCGCTGGGTGAGATCATTCGTCGGTACGGGATTAAATACCACCAGTATGCGGACGATACCCAGCTGTATATGTCCGCCCTGTGCCAACTCAGTGAAGCGGTAGAAGTAATGTGCAAATGCCTGGAAGCTGTCAGGGTCTGGATGGGAATGAACAAGCTTATGCTCAACCCTGACAAGACTGAGTGGTTTTGGATGCTGCCTCCCAAAAATAGTCCAGATATTCCATCTTTAAACCTGGGGGGTGAAATCTTACACCCCTCAGAGAGGGCCCGCAACTTGGGTGTTCTCCTGGACCCGCAGCTGACATTAGAACATCATTTGTCAGCTGTGACCAGGGGAGCTTTTGCCCAGGTTCACCTGGTGCACCAGTTGCGGTCCTACCTGGACCGGGAGGCACTTCAAATGATCACTCATGCCCTCGTCACCTCAAGGCTCGACTACTGCAACACGCTCTACATGAGGCTGCCCCTGAAGAGTGTTCGGAGACTACAATTGGTCCAGAATGCAGCCGCGCGAGCGATATTGGGTGTACCTAGGTACACCCACGTTACACCTATCCTCCGCAAGCTGCATTGGCTCCCTATTGGTCTCCGAACATGCTTCAAGGTGCTCGTTATTACCTTTAAAGCTCTACATGTCCTAGGACCTGAATATCTCTGTGACCGCCTCCTGCAACATACCTCCCAGCGCCCAATAAGATCGCACAGGGCGGGCCTTCTCCGAGTACCATCAACTACGCAGTGTCATCTGGCGGCTCTTCGGGGGAGAGCCTTCTCTGTAGCTGCCCCGGCCCTCTGGAACGATCTACCCCCTGAGATCCGGACCCTCCCCACTCTCTCGGCCTTCCGTAAGTCTGTTAAGATCTTGCTGTTCCAGCAGGCCTGGGGCTGTTGATCTAGATTGACCTTCAGCCCCATTAAAATCGAGTGTATGTTGTGTCCTTCTTTTAACTCATTTCTGTCCTGTATTTTAAACTTTTTTAAATGCTTTTAAACTGTTTTTATGTAAGCCGCCCGGAGTCCTTCGGGATTGGGCGGCATACAAATCTATTACAATTGGAAATTGGAAAATATATGCCTCCCATTGTTCTCAGACTTGTTTCCTTCAAGCTGCATAAGTGTAACTTGTAAAATATACTAAGCTTTCCCAAATATCCAGTTCTATCGCTTGGAAATGCAAATAACAGTTCAAAGAAGTATGGCCACCTACGCTGCCAGCATGAAATAAGAAGTCTATCAAATAAAGGAATTATCCAGTCTCTCCTTGACTATTTTTTTGCTTGTTCCCACACTTCCTCTACAGTGTACTCCCACACACAAACAGTGGTGGAATTTGAAAAATGAGGTACCATCTCATTCCCTGGCTAAGTAAAGGACTATCCATTATCCTTATATTCTTTCAGATGATGTCATTGCCACTGCTTTGAATAATGTTGTGCAGCCAGCTTTCTCTGCCTTCTGGTGGAAGGCCATCTGGATTCCATTTTACAATACTAGAGGCATTAACAATTGACCCGGCAAGCTTCTGTAAACTTCTATACAAAGGACAAACTGACATTGTCCTTCCCATAGGTTGCCACTGATGATAATATCCTAAGATATTCACAACTCCACCAGGCATGATGTGCCAAGTGTACATCATTTAAAAAACGTCTCTTTTAATACAACATAACTTCAGTCCGTTCCGCCACATATTTTCCCATTGTTCCATTATTATCTTTTGTCCAAAGTTGTCAGTCCATTTTATTACACGGTCTTTCACATCTTCCATTTCAAATTTCAACACCGTTAATACATTTTCGCACTTGCATGTTCATCAATTGTACATAGTTCAATTTTAAATGCTGTCTTGTGCTGTTCCTTTCCAAATGTTTTGTTATCTTAAATCTTTTTTCTCCAATGTATATATGAAAATCTTTGAAAAATCAAATCCTTCTACAGTCAATTGATCTCTTAATTTCATTTTATATTCTCTGTGCTCTTGTTATAAACCATTCTTGATAAGTTAACCATCTCTCTTTGCCCGCTGTTTCTTTTCTATAAAATGCTTCTTGTGCTGAAATCCGTAATGGCATTTTTGGGCAAACTCTGGGTTTATATCTATTTCATGTTCTCAATATGGCACTTGTAATTTAATGATTTTTAAAAGCCACATTAATCTTAACTTTATCAGACCCTGGAAAGCCATGTCATCCAAATCTCAGGTCATACTCTTTTAGTTCTGAAATTCTCTTATATCTCAACAAAACTCACTTTTCATCTAGACTAAGTAGTAGGCTGCAAAATGAAGCAGTCCCAATCCTTCTCATTCCTTTACATCTTGAAGGATTTTATATATAATCCTTGGCTTTTCCCCTTAAAATACAAATCTAGATGTATTTTTTGCCATTGTTTAAATAGTATATCAGTTATTGAATAAGGTATTGTTTGAAAAATAATCATTCTAGGCTATACATTCATTTTTATCACAGAATTTCTCACCAACAATATCAATTATAATTTCTCCAGTTTTAGCATGTCCTTAATTTCATTTTTTTTCATTCTATGTCTTAATTGTTTTGAAATAGCATACAATTTGTATTAATTCAAGTTTCCGTTTTTCACCTCAATCGTCAAACTATTTTTTCCATCAGTTCTTTTTGCTCCTCCATTCATAATTATTCATAGTGACAACACATTAGAGATATTCATGGAAATCATGCTTTTTTTAGAAAGCAATACAAACATTACGCCTGCAATATTGATTTTCTTACTAATAAATATTTCTGTTTTATTTTTCATTTTTAAAAGCCACCAATTATTTGCATTCTATATTGCTGATTTTTAAGAAGTGATAATTCAATACAGGACAGGACATTATGATTGGATATGAAGTATTCGCCAGAATCATACTATATAAGAAAATAGGCAAAAGTTCTCAGGTGTGTTGCTCATATAATCTTACCCTGAAGAGATGAGTACTATCAGCTGTGATCATATCTGTATGTACAAGTGTCTTCTTAGACCTTCATGTATTCAGAAATGTTCTTCCTTCCAAAGAGGTCTGATTTCAGAATATACTTTTCACATTTTGGGTTAAATCTACGAAGTTTTATAGAGGAGCCATTGATGCCTGTTTCTCGAATTCCCCTAAATACAGTCCACTTATCTTCAGGTAAAAATTACAACTGATCTACAGTTAAAGCAGGATAGTCTATTCCAGTGATGGCTAACCTTTTCTGGACGGAGTGCCCAAAGTGTGGCCTCCCTGTGTGCACCCCGCCCCCACACATGTGCGGCAGAGACCCAAAGAACAGCTGGCCGATGGGAGGCATGCACACATGTGCAGCAGAGTTGAACCGGGGTGATAGCTCACATGCCCATAGAAAGGGCACTGTTTGCCACCTCTGGCACGCATGCCATAGGTTCTTCACCATCATGTGTCTATTCGTCCTGTGCTTTGAACTACCAAAGAAAATATGTGATGTTTCTTCAATGTTGTTGCATTTTCATATCCATCAGGCTTGGTTTACATGTTCATTGGTCCAAGATGATGGGAGATATAATCTATCACTAACCTATTGCTTTCTTCAGCTACCACTATCAACAAACAGCACGGCCTCATCCAGTATGCTGCTGGCATTATTGCTGGTAATAGCAATTTTTTAAGCATTTCAAGTTAATAAGACACATTTATTGACAGAAAATGCATTTATGCACAAACTATCCATTTATGTTTACAAAACCTGCACGCATCAATTTGTTTGGCACTCCCCACCTAAAACGATGACAAAGGAGAAAGATGAGGAATCAAGTGGATTATCCATTTGGGAATAATTAATACTTGTTCCTGATAAAAGTCTAGTTTTAATTATACATCCTAAGCATGGCCCAAATTAGTAATCTACATTCTCTAGTCCTCTAAGAAGATCAGACAGCTAAACAGGCTTCTTATATGTTGTCTATTGTGTTTTCAAATTGAATTCTTGTCCATCTTAATAAGAAGTGTGGGGTGCAAGCCACGTGACAGCATTTGCTTAGAGATGAATCATTGATATTGATTTTCCAGACAAACACTGCAAATAGGAAATCCAATAGGCTAGAAGATTCCAGGGAGCCATAGAAAGAAAATCTTGCAATTGTATGGAGTTTGCTTTCTTCTAGCCAAAGTACATAAGTTTTCCCTTTAGTTCTGTTTAAGTCCTCAGAAAACCAATTTCCTGAGCACAGTAAATTTACAAAATCAAGACGTTAAATTTATGTTATAAACTTTTGCCATTTGTTCATATAGTCATGTGATAACAATACAGTAACCCAGTAGCTTCTTAGCATCTTAGGTTTAGTTCCCTAATTCCATGTATGAACTGAGATGAAACCACATTGATGTGGATAATAAATAGCTCTGTATTCAGAATCAGATGGAGCAATCTATCCAGCGAGACAAATGTTTCAAAGAAGCAGATTACTATTTATGTACAGTTTTTGTTATTACAGGAGAATGACTATTAATCAGCGCTCCATATGTCACCTAATAAAAAAAGAATGATTTCATCTCATAGGATAAGATCTCCTATTATGTGAGAGACACTGAGTCACTCTGTGATAACAAATACATTTAAAAAGTTGCATGGATGGAGACATTTTAGGAAAAGAGCCAACCACAAGGAATTGTATTTGAAATAGGAAACAAATGGCACCCCAGACATTGCTTAACTTCAACACCCAACAGCTCCAGATAACATGACCAATGGTGAAAGTTGCTGGTACTTGTAAGTTGGAGGACACGGGTTCTTTATTCTTCACCTCCATTACTGGCACCAGCCAAATGAATTCAAAGAAATTTCTAATACTTTGTGGTGCACAGTCTGATGTAAATAAGGAACACTTATTTTCTCTGTATGGTATTTATATGGTGCTTGTTCTGTATAGCTTTTCAGATGCAGATTGGGCCCTTGCCTCCTAAGCACTTGATTTTGTTGTTGTTAGTTGAGAAATCGTGTCTGACCCATCACGACTCCATGGACAACGTTCCTCTAGGCCTTCCTGTCCTCTACCATCCTCTGGAGTCCATTTAAGCTCACGCTGACTGCTTTGGTAACTCCATCCAGCCACCTCATTCTCTATCGTCCCTTTCTTCTTTTGCCCTCAATCTTTCCCAGCATTAAGCTGGGGGTAAATCAGTACTCCTGTTGTTTGACAAGGGGCCCATTTCCCAGGCTTCAATCACTTCATCCCAACTTCCCTGAAGATGGGTTCCAGCATGAGTCCAGAAAAAAAAACCCTCTGGTCCTAGTGACTGACCTAGATTGGATCATACAACATTATCCTGGGACACATATATTTGCCTTCATTCGTGAGAAATAAGCCTGAATGACTCCCAGTTCAGAGGTGGCATTCAGCAAATTCTGACCAGTTCTGGAGAACCAATAGTGGAAATTTTGAGTAGTTTGGAGAATTGGTAAATATCACCTCTGACTGGCCCACCCCCTTCTATTCTCTGCCTCCCAAGTCTCAGCTGATCGGGAGGGAATGGAGTTTTTACAGTATCCTTCCCCTGCCACGCCCACCATGCCACACCCAGCAAGCCATGCCATGTCCACCAAGCCATGCTCACAGAACCGGTAGTCAATTTTTTTGAATCTCACCAGTGTCCCAGTAACTGTTGTTGTTTTTAAGCAAAGGGATGTTGATGTTTCATTGAAGGGCAGTTTTAGATCCATTTCAATAAATCAAGTCCTGGCTTGGAAAAATGAAAAGAATCACAAAAACCCGTTGACTCTTGAGTTAAACACAATTCAGAAAGAAAAGCATTCTCTCCCCAGCCTGTTAATATTTATTCTGAATTACACAAACATTATTGGACTAAAATCCTCATACGGATAGATTATTTTTTTTAACAACTGCTCATAGTTTTTGCAGTGCTGAAAAAAGTGACTTACAACCAGTCCTTGACCTTACAACCATCACAGCAATCCATGTTTAAAATTCAGACTCTTGGCAAATGGTACATATTTGCAGCAGCATCCCAGTGTCGTGTGACTATCATTGGCAACCTTGCCAGTTGTATTCCAACAAGCAAAGGCAATGGAGGAAGTTGGATTCGCTTAGCGACCTCATGATTTGCTTAACAACCATGACAAAAGGTCATAAAATATGGCATGATTCACTTAACGACTGCTTCACTTAGCAATGGAAGTTCTGGTCCCAATTGGGATCGAAGACTAGCAGTACATTAGGCAGAGTATAGCTGATGGACAAAGATAATGGGATTTGGGATCTTCTCACAGGAGCCCAAAATTTATATATTCTATTCAAAGACTAACATCTGCAGTTTGTAAGAACAAAATGTGCTTCCAACTTTAATTCAGGGGAAAAATGAAATGTTTTGCAGACTGCAGATTTGGGGGGAGGGGAAATTGCCATATAACAGGGGTCAACACTCTTAAGCACTCAAAGCCACAAAGGTCCTAACCAGAACCCCCCCCTTCAATTCTGGAGCTAACCAGAAGTCTGGTTCCCCCACCATAGTGTCTCCTCCTAGTGCAGTGTCCTTTTTCCTCTACCTGTCCTAACTGAAAGCCCTATCAATTGTGGAGCGAACCAGTGACAGGGAGCCACAGTAGAGGGATAAAAGAGCCACATGCAGCTCCACAACTGTGGGTTGCTGACCCCTGCCATATAGTTGCCTGATGGCAGGTGAATTTTAGAAGAAGGGTGATACTAGCTTCTATTTTAGAAGAACGTAGGGTGGACCATATAATATTTGAAGGCTGAAGAGTTGGCACAATTATGCCATTAACATAGACAGAAATTAGTTTAAGTTTTTAAACTTTGAAAAATAGCATTAAATCTATATCTTGTGGTACAGCTTTGCAGGCGTCTTACCTCGAAATGGTAAGAGCTTTGAAGCCTACCCAAAAAGAGAGAACATGGGCTGCTTGATGCGCAGAGTATTAAGATGTTCATCACCAGCTCCTTTCTTCCAAGATGAATATATGAACTATTGACGAGTGAATTTGAGACACTGCAGGAGGCTGTTAAAGTTATTGGAGGAATACTAGACATAACTAACCAAGAAAGGAGAGAAGTTCATTTGTAGCTTATCTCAGGAATAGCAACTCAGTCCAGCTACAGAAAATCCAGGACAAAGAGATCCGTAAAGTTCAAGGAGAGGCAGAGGTTCCTGTCTCAATTTCCAAGATTCAGTTCTCGATTCCCAATTCTTGCACTATTGAAGGCTGTGTGGTTCCTGTTTTCTTTATTGTGCCCCGAGGCTGAGGCTCAGGGCTTGACAGGGAGAAATGATAGTTCCGCTAAACCCAGGACATAATTTTGCATATCTACTATATGCCGGAAAGTGCACTGGCACACACCCAAGGATCTCTACCAATTTCTCAAGTGAGGGGAAATACCTAGCCTAATTGCCAGATGGTGACAAGCCAATCTCAGCAGTTGCAGAGCAGTTTCTGGTTTGGAGAGAAACCAGGCTGTTGGCATGGGAGCTTTTAAGCACATACCCAGACCCTCTGACTTGGTTGCCAGAAGTGGCATTTACAAATCAGGAGGAGGTGCCCACGGAGCAACTGCTGAAACAATAGTGTACTCAATCCAATCAGCAGTTCATCATCCCCTCCCCTCTTCTCTTTTCTCGCATACAAGAAGTCTACTGGAGTGGAGGAGGGGGGAAAATCTTCATGTTTGAAAAAAGCCAATTTTCCACCAGGACTGCAAATAAGCCTTTACACAGCCCCACCCGCCATTCTGAGGCATCTTTTCTTCTGTCAGTGAAACAGAGAGAAGATCCTGGTCTGAGGGTTGGCCTCACTCAGGTTGGGGGGGCTATTTCTGAGGAGGTGGGCAGGATTGTCCTAGAAGAATGCAGACCAGCTCTTTGAAAGCTAGAGGAAAGAGAGCAGGGAAGTGGGAGGCACAGAAAGACCGCACACACGCACAAGGAAAAAAAAGGCAATTAAGCTAATGCAAGTTGGGTGTCACAAGGTTATAGATATTTCAAGAGCTGAGCAATTTACCGTCTGGAAAAGGAGGCGAGCACTTGCATAAAATGTCCCTCAGTTCAGATTTATTATGCTTTTAGTTGTGTTCTATGTGCTACAATTAGCAGTAGGTGCCAATAAGGCATTCTCTCAAGGACATGGTCATTCCATACCATCTGTTATTAATTGCATTGTCCTTTCCACAGCCAGCTAGAGGGGAAAAAGTTCTCAGACAAGCACCTGCAAATTCTTACCACAGGATGACCGGCATTTAAAAATACCTGCAGCAGAGGGGGGGGGGCAGGAATTGGGAATGGCTGGGAAGGAAGAAGAAGAAAAAAATCCATCCAGATGTGAAAGGTAAAATGAAAGAAAATCATGTAAATGAAGGAGTCCAGTGAAAGCTATTCAGGGCTTACTTGATCATTTCCTCCTCCTCCTCCTCCTCCACCACCACCACCTCCTCCTCCTCCTCCTCCTCCTCCTCCTCCTCCTCCTCCTCCTCCTCCTCCTCCTCCTCCTCCTCCTCCTCCTCCTCCTCCTCCCTGCTCTTACTTTAACTTCTGGCTGCATTGGTAGCTCCTCTATAAAAATCCTACTGCAGAAATGAGAACAGAACAATTAAAACTTTCCATTGGAAATATAGCCATCAAGCTTATACACTTTGGTGAAGATATGGATAATTTAATAGCTTTCTGTTTGCATTTCTCTCCTCTGCTGCTCATAAAACTAAGAACCCAAAACAATAAAAAAGTGATTTTTTTTAAAAAAAATGAGGGGGACGTGAGAGAGAGAGAGGAGGATTTCATGTGCACCTAGGAGGATTCTTGCAACAGGAGACAATAAATGAAAGCTTTCATTCTTGGAATCCCTGGGTTATATTTGTGGCTGGCAAGAACTGGAAGAATCAGCAAATCTGCTGATAAACAACACGTATACGTATATTCTATGCCTCTTTCTACCATATTTCCAATTAACAGAGATCTCTTCTGGCCTAATTTATATTTCCCGTCCCTCATCACTCTGTACAAGCCATACCTGTCTTTCAGGCTCTTGAACAAAAGGGACTGTTGAATCAACTCTATGCATACCAATGGAGTATGATTGAGTATATCTGGCACATGAGATTATGCGATTTGAAAATATTTACACAATTCTGAAACATTCATGAAACGAAGAAATGAAGGGAAACAAGTGTGCAGCATAGTCATGCCTGAAAACATGAGAAAGCCATGCTTTTCAGGGAAAAGGAGAAAAAAAACACCTGGTTCTATAAAATTGGTAAGTTCTTGTCCCTGAACCCATATTGAAAAAAGATAAAGAAAAATATATGTCAATTTTCTTCCCCAAATAATCTGCCTTATTTTCCAAGTCAATACAACACTGGCAGTCAATGAAAGCTTAGATTTAAAGAGTGCACATAAAATAAAGATTTGGAAAACTTGGTTTCAACGACATCTTTTTCTTTTAAAACCCCATTTAGACAGAGGCAGATTTTGAAGAAGTAACTCTTCCTTTACTGTCTCCTCCATTTACATCGAGAGCTGCATTTTTTTAACCTTATATTCCTGAAAATTCATACATGCACAAATGCTTTCATAGTACACAGTGTTTAATGTGGCTATAAGGTTCAATAAAGCATTCAAAATGTTATCGTTTATAAATGTATGAAGCAGTTTAGATCCTACCTATGTATCCTCCCCTCAAGGTCCATAAGAATATAACAAATAAAATACAAAACACATTTCATCAAAAAACAAGGTATTAGAAGCAGCAAAGCAAAGGAAGAAAAGGATCATGCTATTATATAAGGTAAATCATTTCAATGAATTAAAAGGTATTAGAAAGGATCTTTACTTTGTGGTGAGCAATAACAATCTCATTATCGGAGAAGGGATAAACTGTTTCCAACTGGGGAACCACCACTGGAAAGATCGTTTTCTGGTGGCCCCAGATGTCCCTCAGATGTCAGAGATACCTAGAAAATGAGACATATTTGTAAGACATACCTCAATGGAGTCCTTGATGCTGTCTAGATTTGGTTGATGTCTTGAAGAAGTTTCATTTCACTAAGAATGAAACAAAAAAATCAGAATACATCATCTCCAGCAGCAACACTTAGATAAGCAGGGATTAACACCAGACAACAACAAAAAACAAATCCCTAATCAAGAAACTGCCAAGGAGAAAACCACAGTCCCACCAAAAATGGAAAGGCAAGCTAAACAGGGAGCACACCAGTGGTGGGATTCAAATTTTTTTTATTACCAGTTCTGTGGGCCTGGCTTTGTGGGCATGGCAGGGGAAGGATACTGCAAAATCCCCATTCCCTCCCCACCCCCCTAACCTGCTTTCCAACTCTGTTCTCCTGTTCAGGGAAGCAAAAGAAGATCAGCTGGGAGGCTGGGAGACAGCTGGGGAGAGGCCAGCCTATTTGCCGATTCTCTGAACTCAAAATTTCCACTACTGGTTCTCCAGAATGGGCCAGAACTGGATGAATATCACCTTTGGAGCATACTCAACATTCACAGGGACTAGTTACATGTTATCTAGTTGAGTAATGAAACATCTGTAAGAAAATAACCAAGCTCAAAGATCACGAAGGACTCCACAATTTAATCCTGAACCACCAATCTTCTCTTCTACCAGTAGCCTATCTCAATATTCAGACCAAGGTGAAAGAACCAGTTCTTTGAGTGCCATGGTCCTAAACACTGACATCAAAAGTCAAAGCCATTGTTTTCAGTTGGCCTTGAAAATGGTCAAGAGCTGTTAGAATTATTGGAACTCATCATCTGGATAGTAACACCCAGAGGTGGGTTCCTACCTGTTCGGCCGAGTAGGTAGTAACTTTTCCTGCCACGCCCCCAAACTGGTTCTATCAGTGACACTGTAGGCACCACCATCTTTTTTTATTATTATTTTGCATGCATGCATAGTGTGCATCAAGTGTGCGCACGCATGAAGCACATCCCTGAGCGAACAGGCAGTAGCAGAAGCTGGAACCACCCTGGTAACATCTAGTTTAAAATGGCATGAAGTGGTGAGGACATTTCTACTTGAGTGACTAGTTCACAAATTGGTTCACATGTTTGGTTCCAGGTTCACAGTTGTGATGCTGCTCAGGCTACAATCCTGAAATAGCATAGTCACATCAATACTGAAAAAAAAGAGAGACTTCCTGGGGGCGTGGCCTGTTGCCGAGGAGGGCTCCACCGAGCTCCTCAGAGATCTGGTCTGTATATCTAAATAAGATCATAGATAGCACCCCTTTTTGGCTAAGAAAGGGGCAGGGAGGATAGCTCCGTAGACTAGGGTCTATTCGTAAGCCACAGCCTTTTTCTTTTTTTGGCTGTGGAAGAGATTAGATCCAGCCGAAGCGGAGCTTTTATCTCCGGCCAGTTCTTCTCAGCTGCCTTTTTTTTTTGGCAGCCCCAGACAGGCTAGCCCCCCCCAGGACAAAACAAAGTTTTTTCAAGCTAGATTTGATACGGGAGGGTACCACCCCTGTGAGATTTATGCTTTTATTACTATCTTAAATACCAGCACCATTCGTCTTAAAGACTTCTTTGTTTAAATAGACTTCAAAATGGCGATTTCTCTCCGTGGATGATTACTGGATGTACTTAGCCGGGTTTATCTTCCTGCAGACCGCTCCTTAACAAAATAAACTTTTTTTTTCTTTGGAAATAGAGGGGAGCGAAGCGCTGCTTACTTGTTTATTTATTATGGCACCCAGATCAAAGAAGCGTCTTGCTACAAATGTGTCTAAAGAATTTAAAGAATCTTTTTTGGAAACATAGCCTTTGTCTCCTACGCCCTCTACTGGAGAAGTTTTAACACAGGAATATCTCTTTAAAATATTTAATGCCTTTAAGCAAGAAATTGAGGAATTTGTATTGCAACTTTATGATGATCTAAAATCTAAAGTTAATCAAATGAAGGTGAATACGTTTGCAGCCGTGTCTGCCCTGTCAGATTACTCTGCTGAAATAGAGAACAAATTGGAAAGTCTGGAGAAGGCTAATTTTAATTTGACTACCAATATTCAAATTTTACAAGAAAAAATTAGAAATAACGAAGAACAGCTTATGATGCTAAATTTTGATAGGAAGGCATTTTCAATAAGAGTCAGAGGATTCCGTGAAAAGGAGCAAGAGAATTTGAAACAGACCTTTGCTGAAGCCTTCAGCCATGCGCTGGGAAGCCCGGGACTTAACTTTGATTGGCAGATTCGGAAAATCTATCGCCAGAACTCATTGATAGCGGAACAGCGACAGCTCCCGAGGGACATAATTATACATTTCTCTACAAAAGAATCTAGAAACGCGATTGTGCAAAAGTTTCATAATAACAGTCTCCGAGTTGATGACCAGGACGTGATTGTCTTCAAAGATATACCTTTCCAGATGTTGAGAGAAAGAAGGGACTACACTTTTTTAACCAAAGAGCTTAGGAGTCAACAGATTCGATACAGATGGGAGGCCCCTGCCGGCATCACGGTTACATTTGAGAATCAAAGATTTCGTCTTAACTCTGTTTTGGAGGCTCAAGATTTCTATTGTAGGATTCTGAAGGCGGGACCTCCTGACGCGCTTGGAAGAGAGGAGAGACAAGCGGAAGGAGAAAGCAAACGGCTGGCCATGCGGCTGCAAGATGGAGGGGGCAGCCCCTCCTCCCTCGGTGAAGCAGAAGAACGCAGATCGAGAATTTAGATACTTCAAAAGACTTCCTAAAGTTGAGGACTGAATGGGGGTTTGAGACCTCTCTCCGGTAGAAAAAGTGGACTAATTTTTATCAGAAGGGAAAGCTGGGTGAAACTACTTTGAGCTAGATTCTAAAGTAACGTTAGCATAAATTTGATAGTGGTTAAAAGAATGCGGAATGATTTATGTTGTTTAAACTTTGCTAGATGGGACTATTTTAAAACAGAAGGTTAACTGACTCTTGCTGAAAGTATTATTTGAATATGATCCATGCTATTTAACTTTTATTTGAAGGGAAAGTTGGTTGTAATAGTTCTGAGTTACTTTTCAAATAAACGCTAGTATAAATTTGATAGTGGTAAATATTAGACAAGCAAGAGATGAGGGTAAAATGCATGTGGAATGAACTATGTTATTTGTGGTAAATATCAGACAAGCAAGGGAAGAGGGCAAAATTTACGTTGTTTAAAGCTTATTAGAACAGGAAGCCGCTTGGGATTATCTTAAGATAACTGTAAAAAGAATGCGGAATGATTTATGTTGTTTAAACTTTGTTAGAAGCGACTACCTTAAAATAGAAGGTTAACTGACTCTTGCTGAAAGTATTATTGGAATATGTGGAATGATTCATGCTACAAATCGCTCTGAGTTATATTTTAAACAAATGGTAGTATAAATTTGATAGTGGTAAATATCAGACAAGTGGGGGATGAGGGTAAAATACATGTGGTATGAACTAAGTTATTTAAATCCTATTAGAAGGGGAAGTCGGTTGGAATTATCTTAAGATAGAAATTGATTCCTGTGTAAAGTAATATCTGATCTACGCTGCTTAACTTTACTAAGAAGGGGAAAACTGGTTAGATTATTTTGAATTACTGTTTGAAAAAGGGGTAAAGAAAGATCATTTACGTTGTTTAAATTTTACTAGAAGGGAAAGTTTGATTACTTGTCTGTAAAGTTATATTTGAATATATGGCATGAACCACGCTGCTTAAATCTTATTGGAAGGGATTATGAGGTTTAGGAAGGGAACGGGAGAGCCTACAGAAGGTCGGGGTAAATAGCAAAGAAGTAAGAGATGAGAATAAAACATAGATAGAATGATTTATACTATTTAAGCATAGATAAAGATGGGGGGCTGAGATCAACACAAAGAGTGGTTTCTTTTTTTCTTTTCTCTCTTTTCTCTTTTCTTTTTTTCCTTTTTTTTTCTTTCTCTGCTTTTCTTTTTTTTTGATATATTACTTTTATTTTTTAATCCATATGTATACAAGATATTTTAGATAGAAGGTAGTGCCAGGTGTGGGCCCTGGGAAGTCGGGAGGATTAGGGATGGGGATTGTGGGGGGTGGGGTGGGGGGGTGTTAACATAGTCTTAATAAGAACAAGAATGTATTTATATACGGTGGTTCTTTTTTTTATTATTATTATTATTATTTTTTCCCTTGGTTCACTTTACTTTTATCAGATCAAACAACACTCGAATAAAGGCATACACCAAGGAGGGAGGTAGAGGGAAGGAAGAGGGAGGAGTAAGGAAGGAGTAAGGGGAATGTAAGGAGTAAGGGGAATGTAAGGAGGGTGTCTGGGGAGTAAGGTTTGAGGGGAAAGGGAAGTAGGAGGGGAGTGTTAGAGGGAGAAAGGAAAGTTGGAGGGGGTAGATGGGGTGTATGGAGGATGCAAGGGTTAGGTGGGGTTGTGAATGCCTTTTTACTTGTTCGTTTTATTCCCTTTTTCTTTTCTTTTTTTTTTCTTTTTTTATAGTAAATACCCTGTATATAAATGATTGCAAATGGAATGTGAAAATTGAATAAAATATTTTATAATTTTAAAATAAAAATAAAAAAAATACTGAAAAAAAAGACAACCTTTTTTTAAGCACAGCATATTGTCTTACTACCAGCAGACCATATTGAGAACAGGCCTAATTTCACATCCCTCTACAAAATAAAATTTGTCAGACAAAATGCCTTGTAAGAAATATCATTGCTTCTGTTTGTTCCTGGCAGGGACAAACTAATATTAAGTATAAGAACAGAAAAGATATTTAATACAGAAGTTTGGTTGATATAACATTGAGGATTTGGAAACATTGTAAAATACAAACAATTGTCCTGAAAAAGAATTCTGGCTGAATATTACATTGGTAAGAGGAAACGTATTGATGGCTCCAGAGACTAAAATCTTTTTATTAAGCTCTGGAATAGAAACCATCTGCCCCTTCACATTTAGATAAATTGGGGAGAATCAGATGAATCTCATTTACATCAGCCATTGTGCAAATGACACACATCAAAGAGAGCTCTTTTAGTTGCTCAACATGAAATCAGTTCAAAAGCCAAATGGTAAGAAAGGAATGAAGGACATTTCCTCTTAAAGGTTTCCTAATATTATTAATTCCAGGCCTCCAAATTTATGTAATATTTGAACAAAATATTTCTTCAACTCTGTTGGATCCCCTCACAGCGCTAACTTGGTCCTTTGAGTCTTTGTGGCATTCATCATAACTCTATTTGATGTCCTCCTACACAAACAGTCATGTGGATGAGAGTTTGTCTTCAATTAAAATGATAAGCTCACTAATATCAGTGAGGAAGCCAGTTATTATTATTATTATATCTTAGTATATTATTTAGCATATACTCTATATATGCTAGGTCAGTGATGGCTAACCTTTTTCAAAAGTGTGCCAAAACTGTGTGTGCGCACATTATCGCATGCACAAGTGTGCCCCACCTGCGCAGGTGTCAGCGACCACCCACCACCACACATCTGTGAGTGAGCCCCCTGCATGGGGGGATTTTTCACCCTCCCCAGGCTCTGGAGGCCTTCCTGAAGCCTGGGGAGGGTGAAAACAGCCTCCCCGGCCCTCCAGGGATCTGGGGGAGGCTGTTTTTGCCCTCCCCAGGCTTCAGGAAAGCCTCCAGAGCCTATGGCAGGAGAAAAACAAGCCCAATGGGCCAATTGAAAGTTCAGAAACAAACTTCCAGTTGGACCATTAGGCCTGTTTTTTGCTCACTCTAGGCTCCAGGGGCTTTCTTGAAGCCTGGGAAGGGCAAAAATAGCCTCCTCTGGCCCTCCAGAGGGCAGAAAATCAGCTGGAACTGAGGACTGCTGAGGGCTGCCGTGCTGGCAAATATGGCTCAGTGTGCCACCTGTGGCACGTGTGCTATAGGTTCGCCATCACGGTGCTAGGTTATTTGAGTGATTGTCTTCTCCCCCAAAAATGTGCCTACATCATGTGCTCCTACAAAGAGGGTCTCCTCCAAGTGGCTTCCTTTAAATCTTGTCATCTTATAGGACATCTTTTCTGTGGTTGCACCTGTTTTCAGGAATATTTTCTTCACCACCTTCATAGGTTACAGGCCTCAACACTGTCTTTAGAAAAGCTGTGAAGACTTGTTTTGATCCCCAGCATTAAGGGCCAGATGAATGGAGTTCCTTTTTGAGGTATTTTGTTTTCAGCCCAAAAAACCCCAAGAATGACAGGAGGTGATTCTTCCAAACTGAGTTCTTTATGATATTACCTACCCAGCACTGATGGCATTGCCTAGTTTGGGTAATGAAACATCTGCACAAAAGCAACAAGCCTCAGAGAGCAGCAAGGACCTCCCTGAGTTCTTTATTGTTTGCACACCTTTAGACAGAATCTTGCCAGACTGAGTACTACCATACTGCAACTACCATATGCTCTGAGAACTATTAGGGAGGGGCTGTCTGCACACTCTTTCATACAGAATATCTGGACTGAGTTGTCTCTTATTCCTCTGGAATGCACCCACTCTCTCCTGGGAATCCAGCCTACTACGTCACATCACAGGTGTTTGCTTGCCATTTTGCTATTTTGAATTTTATATCGACCTACATTATCTGGGGAGAGTGTTGATTTAATCATTATTTTTTGTCACACCCAGAATCACATTGATTGAGTCGGGTGGCATTATAAATCTAGCAAATAAATAAATATTACAAAAGTTGGAATGTTACCATTTTTGGAACACATAGCTTTCCACTGTGAGGAGCTAGTTCTCTAAGTTTTAAGATACTGTAAAATGGACCTGCTGGACTTCTCCCAAGTAGATTTATTAAGTGTTTTTATATACAACACCTACTGACATAACAAGAGCAGAAATCTATCTTCTGTCTAATTCTTATTGGTTCCAGGTTTGTGGATTCCAGTCATGTGAGCAGATGTAGCAATCCAGATGATTTAATTTTGATTGAACCAACACACACACACACACACATGTTCACACACACACACACACACTCATTCATTTATTTATTCATTTTTGCCACCATGCTATTTTTAAAAAATCAATAAACTATAGTAATATTAGTGTCCAGATGTCTATGTGCTGTAGAATAAAAGAGAAAATGATTTATATTTAAGAAGCAATTTTGGGATGGGAGGTTTTCATTATTATTATTATTTATTACTTAAATCTGCAAATTTTTGTTGCTTACTCTATTGTCGACTTGGCCCTCAATATTCTCAACCAGGATTCAGTCTTTCCCCTCAATTCAACTGATCCAATTCAGTACATACAGGTATTCCCAACTTGAAGACGACCATTAAGAACAAGCTTGATATGAAGCTGTTAAATCCAAGAAATGTAGAAATGTGGCAATTGCAATTAAACACCAGAAAGACAGCTGTAAATACAAGCAATCAACTTTCAAACTTTTAAGTTGATTAGTTAAACTTATTAGTTTCACTTTCTCGAGCATCCAATATTGTACAATCAGGAGTTCTTGTCTTGTTTGTGGAGACAGTGTGATTTTATTTCAAACAAAATCTGAACAAAATTCTTTACTCTTCTTAATCTTATATTCACGATGCATCTTTATATGATTAGCGTCTCTCTAAATAAGATCTTCAACATGAAATGAAACTTTAATTAATAGTGTGACTTTGTATCATCTTTGTGTTCATTCTTTGTACAGTGCAATCCAAACCCTAAAATTGTCAAAGATTTTCCTGTGCTCCACATTTTTGAAGATTAAATTATCAGTTACAATAAACACACAATTAAGAAGCTAGATCTATTCTTTATTAATAGATTACTAAATTAGGTTAAACTGACTATCTCACTCTAATTTGTTTTCTCCACTATTAATTTTTGTTTTAAAAAAATACCGCTAGTTTTAATTAACATTTAACACAGAAAAGTGTGTTTGATAATTGTCTTAATTTTTTTTACTAATTGGTTACATATTCCTTAGTTTCAAAGAGTGCTGAACATTATGGAGAATAATAATTTTAGCTAACAAAATATTCATCACGTTAGAAACAGTGTTTCTCCACCTTGGTGACCTGGCTGTGGGATTCTGAGAACTGAGGTCCACAGGACTTAAAGTCGCCAAGGTTGAGAAACACTGCATTAGAGAATGAGTTTTGCCTTTTTAGAAAAAAAGATACCAAAAAGTAAAAACCAAAACCATTTTGCTCAAAATAACTGTAGGACTGGCCTATTAAGCCTACAGATTGTCTTTTAGCTTCACTACCTCTGCTTTCTGATGTGTGAACATCACAATGTAATAATTTGCTGGGCCAGTAGCAAAATTCTATTGTTAGACAACTAATTTGTGTTTATTTAAACAAAGATAATTACCAGCTATAAATGCCTGTTGGTTAATTGCTTAATAATTGTATTTACTAGTGCAAATTAAAGTCATTGCTTTCAAATGAACTACAGGGCACAATCAATGCCTATATTTGATGGCTTAAAAAGTTGTAAGGCTGTACAGTATGGGAGAAAGTGTTATTAATATATTTTTAGAATATATGGCATACGCACACATGCAGAGTCAAAAATAATCTTCTTCTAATTTATGGATTAATTAATCTAAACATTCACTCATTTACTATTTATAGCACATATTCCCGGATGACTTCATAGTAAGGGAATAGATGTGGGTGATACTATTACGCCAATTAATGGACTGAATTCTCCAGCACTCTGGAGATTAATTAAGTAATGCTAGTTGGGACCTATGAAGATGAAAAATGTATATAATTACTTAATGTATTATTTATAACTCCAAATAGGCTAAAACATTACTAGACCAATCCTCTGAACTGTTGCACCAAAGCAGACACGGAATGGATTAATTGGAAATTCACTCTTTGAGTGCAACTAGAGATCCTGGATTAATAATCTTCCCTTAACTGTATACTGATTCTTAGAATTTTCTCCTTTATTTAGTTTGTTGCCTGGCAGCCAGACAGCACCATGTACATAATTTTCTGGTCTCCATGGATCTGATTAGCGGCAACAGTGCTAATTTATTAACTGTGCCTTTAATAAGAATTTCTGGAACACGTAACCACCATGTCCGAATCTACTTCTCTTTTGCCATGCCAACTTTTCATTCATTCCTCCTGAAAATCACAATTCTCCCTCCTTTTTTCCCCACCAGAAGATGATCCATAGTTATCTTTAATTTTCCTCTACCATAATCACCCATAATTCCTGAATGAAAGTGTCCAGAAAGAGAAAGATTAATTACACAAGTACTTTGCAAGAATTCTACTTTAGAATTCCAGGAAACTCCAGGAAACCAGGAAAACAATGGGCAATTACTGGTAAAAATAGCAATAGCACTTAGATTTATATACCGCTTTACAGTGCTTTACAGCCCTCTCTAAGTGGTTTTACAGAGTCAGCATATTGCTCACAACAATTTTGGGTCCTCATTTTACCCATATCGGAAGGATGGAAGGCTGAGTCAACCTTGAGCCTGGTGAGATTTGAACTGCAAAATTTCAGGCAGTCAACAGGCAGCAGAAGTAGCCTGAAGTACTACACTCTAACCACTGTGCCACCATGGCTCAATCACACTAAATTGAATGTTTGGAGTAGGAATTCCACAATGATAGCATTAAAAGGACATGGAGAAATAGACTACCTGGGAAAAATAGTACTCTAATGATTAACTTGCTACTTTGTTTATGTGCCAGATGCAACAAAATGCTGGAGAATATATTAAAACCTTTAACCTGGTCCTTTCCTTCCTCTGCTGTTCTGAAAAAAGCACAAGACGGGAATGAATTGCTAGAAGATAGTAGGTAGGTAACAAAAATGTTGTCCAATAGCCTTCTGGGACTAGGTGAATGAACAGATCCCAATAACATTACTGGGATAGAACAGTTTCCCAAGTACTTATATCTTATTGAGAAAGCATCAAATAAAGATCCAAACCTGTTGAAAAGATTTTGGCTTTTTTGGAGGCCAGATTTATGTCTGATAAGAGGGAGTTCAGCTTCCTCTAGAAAAGGGGCGGGGAATTTATTGCTCTGAAAGAATTGATGAATTACAGGTCCTAAACCAGGGGTGTCAAACTCAAGGCCCAAGGGCCAGAGCTGGCCCACAATGTGATTGGATCTGGCCTGCAGTGTCATCCTGGTCTTCCCAATGCAAAGAGGAAAGATCGGCTTGGTCTATCCAGTGCAAAGAAAGATCAGGCCAAAGTAACTTTGGTCCAGTCTACCCAGTGTGAAGAGAGATCAGGCCAACATGGCTTCGGCCCCATCTACCTGATAAGAAGAGGAAAGATCAGGCCAGTGTAACTTTGGCCTGATCTACTCAATGCAAAGAGGAAACATGCCAGCAGTTTGGGGAGTGTCATTAAACTGGCCATGCCCACCCAGTTGGCCATGCCCACCAAGTCAGCCATGCTCCCCCAGCTCCCCGAGGTCAACCACCGCCCTGATGCAGCTCTCCATGAAATTGAGTTTGACACCCCTGTCCTAGACCAATGATGAGGGCTATTGGAAACAAGAATTCAGCATCTAAAAAATGTTAAAATCATGGCAACTGGACAAATGTTTGTCAATCTGAGACAATTTGTTACTCATCTAAGTAAACTTCATCAGTTAATTTAAAAAAAAAGCAGGCAGAGAGTCAGAGAGTTGTTGGAATGCACCAACTCTTGCCACACCAACTGCAAGGTAATCTGAGGCATTTTGTTACGCATCCAAGTAACTATATCAGTCAGGATAAAATAATAATAATAATAATAATTAAGTCCATTTTGGAAAGAAATCCTTTGCAATTGGTGAAGCTAAAGTTGGTACATCCCAACAACTCTCTGACATTCCGCCTATTATTTTTTTTAAGTTTGATGAAGTTACTTTGATGAGTAACAAATTGTCTCAGATTAACAAGCTTTGGTCCAGTTGATGATTTTAACCTTTTAAAAATACTTTTGGCCTGGATGATTGAGTTTTCATAGATGTAAGAATTTGGCATATTAATAGGGGTAATATTAATAATCACCTACCTATCTTTGATTGGAAGTTTGTTCTTTTATCCCACCATTATATTTTTCAACATTGTTTTCTCTCAGTTTTTTTCCCTCTACTCATTGTTTTGGCCCACCAGCAGCCAACGGAGCAGCCAGCAGATTCGGACAGTGAGGAGGTTGTGGAGGAACATGGGCCAGTCCTAGAGTCTCGGGAAGACTCTGATGAGTACTCTGTGTCAGAGGTGTGCGCATGCGCAAAGTTGCCAGACGAAGGAAACAGCTAAAGAACAAGGGTCGACTTGGGGCTAAAGCCACAGGTGGACAATGAACAGCCCCTCCCATAGGGAATAAAAGAGGAATGAAAGGGGAGGGATGTTTGCAGGAGACAATTAGTTCATTCCTGCATTCTTGCGGCCTCTGAAAGATATCGGCCTGGCCACACTCCAAGCCTGATAAAGATAGGTAATTGTGAACTATTTTGAAAGACTTTGGGCCAGGACTTTGCTGGAGAAGAATTCACTATAAATTTTAAAAAGGGGGTTATCGGGATGAGGGCTTGGCTTCGTGGTGCTGAGGAAGCCTAGGTCCGAACACCTATGTCCTTTGGATACATGGTCAGTACCCAAAGGTCTCATTGTTCCTCCTCTTTCTTGAAATGTCTACGGATTTCCAAGCAAAGCTGAATTCTACTCCAGGTGCCATATGCGAATAGGTTTTGATAAATCACTAGTTCTTGCAGAAGATGACAGAATGCCATTATAAAAAATTTCATACCTGATGACCTTTGAGTGTTATGGATTCAAAGATTCATGGAAACTTAGCATGAGGTATGTCTAATGATCCTTGTATAAACACACTGAAGCCTCCCTCCTACACAGGCTCAGGCAGACAGAAGACACATTTTCAACCCTCCGTCTTCAATCTAAGGTTCATTGGTAGCACCTGACAGCTCTCATTTGCTAAATAAAGTACAATGTGTCAATCCAGAATAAATGTAAATTATCACCTTTCTTCCTTGTTAATTAAGGTCTGATTAATGTATCTTGGCAGTTGCTGTTGTACAGTATGAGAATAGCTTTTGTTGCAAAAACAAAACACATATATAAATCACGCTTTTTCTTCATCTATTGGACTTCAGCTTTCAAAGGTTACTCACAACAATTTGTACTGCTTGAAAATGTAGAGATCTTGGCATCTAGGAGGTTGAACAAATGGATGCCTAAGAAAAAACAGACCGCCAAATGAATGTTTTCTGTGTCTGAACACTAGTGATTAAACAGGAAAGTGGGAAAGAGGGGGGAAGGGAGCGAAGGAGGGAGGGAGAGGGGCGTGTTTGAACTATTAAGTAATTCAATACTGCTATATACAGCAATGTTTGGACACACCTCAAGATATTAAACACCTCATCAGATAAGACCATAACCTATTGCAAAGATTCAGGTATTTTAAATAAATAAATAAATGGAAATACATTTATAATTAACAAGCTGATAACATGCCGTTGCCTGGGTATTTATTTATAGGGGGTAAATGCCCAGACCAAATGTAATTTCTAATGTTGGATTTCCCCCTTGCCAGAGGGAACCCCCTTGTGGTGTACTGTGAAGCAATTACCATGGCACCTCCACTGCACTGTACAGTGGAAGCCATTTTATGGCAGTACACTAAAAGCCATTTAAGGCACAACAGGCTATATCTTAACATAACATCACCCCTGAGGGGTATTAGGGGTGTCTTACCATCCCAGTATTTTTTCCCGGAGAGCAAGTCATCTGTGTACCAAGTTCCAGAGTTATGTTGGAACACACACATATACACACAGCCATTTGCGTGTGTGTGTGTGTGTGTGTGTGTAATGATTAGTGTAATGTAATGTAATGTAATGTAATGTACTGTACTATACTAAAATAAATATAATATAATATAATATAATATAATATACATAACATAACACATATCATATACATTAACATTTGTATACAAGTCTCTTTAAAACTTACAAATTCATTACATTATAGAATACATGCTAATGCTTAAACCAAAGTTTTTGAGGATGGCTGTGTTTGACATCCTGTTGCTGTTTTTCAAGTCAACCCTGAAGCCTAGTAGCAATTTGGACTGGGGAGAGTTAGCCCTATATAAGTACAGTAACTGGAGTGGCAGAAATCTGAAATCTTTACACAATAAGAGGCAACTCCTTGAGGCAGCCAGATCTGGTCTAAATACTTGTCTGACAAAGGCTTGCGAAGACTGTTTTCTGCTTGCCATAACTTCTACCCTTCCTTGATATTTTATTGTCAAGACAGGGTTGGCCAAGCATGGTCACAGTTCTGGGTACTCATGTTAACTGGAAAGAAGACATCTAGGGTTAACTATCAGCAGCAGCACTTCTGCTGTCTGCCCAAGGCATCTTACAACGAGCTTCCTTACATCCTGAATCCCTATTCATACGCATTCATTTTTCATTCCTCCAACAACAGAGAGGGGTTTTTTAAATTCATCTTTTGCTATTAGCATAAAAGCCTGTTTCCTCCTAATTAGTAGAGCAGAATCAGTAGAGTAGATTTTCCGGCCTCTAAAATCTTGAGTACAGGTTCTCTTGACCATGTCCATCTCACCATATATAGATTAACATTCCAACTACATTCCTTAAATCTTTCTCTATTCCTGCCACATATTGCTGAAATGAAACCAACCTGTTTGACACCTGCAACAATGAAAACCCAGGTCTTTAACTGCTCTATTGCTAAAATGGTTGACAGCATTTCAACCTGTATTTTTGTCTTGTTTCTCTGAGATGATAAGGTGAAGTTCAGGGCTACCTGGAAAGTCTCCGCAGGCTGCCTACCTTTTTTTTTTTAGAGTAATGTCTTTGTTATGAAGGAAATAATGACACTCTGGAGTATAAGGGAATGGGATTGGAATCAATCAGGGATGAAATTCTCCCAGTTCGGCCCTGTTCGGCTGAACCGGCAGGGATGATTGTCATCAGTTCTCCGAACCGGTGGCCAAAATCCCTGGTGGCTCTGCCCAAACCCGACTGGTCCCCCTGTCGCTTCTCACCTTGTCCGGCTGCTTGACCCACCCACCAAATCCAAATGTTTCATCCTCTGTTCAAAGCAGAACTTCTGCAGCTTGTTCCTTTAAGGTAGTCCCCGGGGGGAAGGGGGCTGAGGAGGGCCATAAAGGGAGCACTAGGTCTGCTGTGAATGGACTCATACAAGCATTTTTCCCTACTGGGTTCTGTGGGCGTGGCTTGATGGTGGTGGGGGCATGTGACAGAGTGGGCATGGCCATGAGTGACATCGAGTTGACCATACCCACTCACTCACAGGACCCCACCACCAAGCCATGCCCACAGAAGCAGTAGTAAAAAAAAATGAATTTCACCACTGGAATCAATCCATCCATACTGCCTCCCTTCTCCTTTGGAACACACGTGAATCCAAACAGTTTCTAGTTTGTTATTAGTCAAAGTTTGCTCAAGTGTAGTTCATGTAATTTCATCCAGTCCCTCCTGGCACTTACTACTCAAGTCACAGGAAGCATGGAGGTCACATAACTCTAATGAGGTTTTGGCTGATTTCCCCATGACTAAATGCTTTAGCAGCACTAAGATGGATCATGTTCTTGATTGTCAGCTACATTAAACTTCCTTGCAAGGCAGTTCAAGGGAAATGATGCATTTATTTATGTTTATATATAAGAACATTAAAAAGCATTTTAAAAAGATAAGGTAGCCCAAGTCTATAAAATTTTACTATGCATACATTATTTGTGCATCAAGACACAGGAGGCCAAAAAAAAAAAGGATTTGATTCCACTTAGCTAATTTATTTATCCTCTTCTTACATTCTTATCAAATCACAAAGAAGCCTAAATTATAATATTGTAATTTTATAAATAGTCATTCAGAAATCAGTGGCAATAGCTATGGCACATATGACAAGTTGTTGAGAAGCAATCTATCACCTCTATCTGGTTTCCCCATTCTCAGAGTTAGCTTATTTTCTGTTTTTGCCACCAAGTTGTAAATATAAACACTGAATGTTCACGATTTAAGAGTACAAGGGTAAGATTTGTAGTTCCTCTGTTGTGCAAAATGTGTATCCTTGGAACACATATTATTGTTATTCCCCAACATGCTTTTGATGAGACAAAGATGCAGATTCTAATTTACTATTGACTGGGATTTTTTAAATATTTAAATTGCTATTTTATTCTAAGTTGTTTTATCTAGACAAAAATACATTTAGTGAAGCATAGCTTGAACATGTAAAATACAAACATGGTTAGAATTAGGTGTAGAACACTGAGTATTCCTTAATTTTAGAATGAAGAAATTATCTTGGTTTTCCAGCCAATTATGTATTACATTGGGGAAAAGTAAGAGTGGTTTTGAGACATCCCTAATACTTTCTCTGGGGAAATTATTCAGCGTCTAATCAGTAATGGAGTTTGACAAAGCCAGGAAGAGCTGCTTCTTTATAACTAGGTAGTTAAGTTTAAGGTTATATAATGGAATCTATTTGGTAACAGCCCTATTAAACTTTTTATGAGAGTTTCCTACAGGAAATAAAAAATCATGGCTGTTTGAAACTATAGACAAATAGAAAACCTTCAAATATTCAACATTTGACAAGTTTAAGATGCTTGAAGGAAGCATTGTGAATGCCAAAATATCAGACATTTATTTATTTATCCAATTTATTGGCCACCCATCTTACCCCAGACTAACTCTGGGCAGCTTACAATATTAATGTCAAATAGAGAATATTAATTCTATAAATGTAGAATTTTAAAAGCCAAAACTAATAATTTTGAGAGTTACCAACATATTTCTTGATTGGAACATGCTTTTTTAAAATTTAGTTTCATAACCTGTCAACGTTTTGGCTTTGACAGGTTGCAACTTCCTATATTATAAGCTCATAAAATACTGTTAGGGATTCTATTTATTCTATGGTCCATCATACCTAGTGCAATGCTCTTTTGTCACAACAATTCCTAGGCTATTCAAAGTAAGATTGGCCAAAAATGCTATTTCTTGTGCTGAGATCTCATGATCTGTTGCTGAATGGTGATCATCAAAGAATGGAAAATAACCTTAGAGAAAATGCATCTGTAGTATTTGTGGATATTATTTCTTTTCTGAAAACATTTAGCTGAACCATCATATAAAGTCTTTTCAGGGAGTGGTGCAGTGGCCTAGAGGTGGAGCTCTCACCTCACAATCAGGAGGCTGTGAGTTCAATCCTAGGTAGCGGCATATATTTCTCTCTGTGAGCACAATGAGTAAATAACACCTGTGAACTCTCCATTGGTGACAGGAAGGGCATCTGGCCAGTAAGCACTCAGTTGCCCCAACTCTACCCCGATGCACAGGATTATACAGGGTCATCAAAAGATTATATATATTTATATAAAGCCTTTTCAGGCTAGCTCAGGTAATATCTGAAAAGTTGTTTAGCTTTCTCCTTTCCAACCATTTTTTTTAAGATTCAGTCCATTGCAATACCTGTTTAGCCCTTTGGCTTACATAGATCAGTATAAAAACATAAGAACATCAGCAGGCATAGTTTACGCCACAGTTATTTCCAGACTGAACAGTAATGTAACCGGAATCAAATATTTAGAATTTCAAATTGGTATCCTGCATAAGAATATTGGTGCTGAATAGGTTTCATTCACCTCATTTTTGGCTTTGCTTTGTAAGGGCATTTGTTGATGTTTTCTAAAGCCAAGAGCCTCAGATTACTATAGGATAATATAACCACTGGCCCTTAATCCACAGAACAAAACAATCTAAACCCCAAAGGGTCACACAGTCTAAAAAGCGAACTTGAAATGAACTCTGGTAAAACTGTGATTGCAAACTAAACCTCATGTGCCACTTTTTTTGACCTTATGCCAACTTCTGAGCCTTGCTGTGAAATGGATTGGCATTTCCTTAAACCTCCGATGGAATTATTAACAATAAATCCCAGTGGAGGTTTTCCTTATAACGTAGATGAAAAGAACTAAAAAACAGAATTTGCAAGTGATTCACATCAACAAGGTAAAGCTTTATATCGCAAAACTACACCTGCAAGTCCTCAGATTCTCCCCTAAATCCATCTTTTTGAAAGCTTTCTTCCCCCTCTCTTCTTAAGAATGGATTAATTTTATCGATCAATGAAGTGATGTTGTGTTCTGAATTTGGACACTGCCATTTTCTCCCTCGGGACAAAAAAACCACACCAATTGATTCCTTGAAGTTACCAGAAAACGTTTTCACACATATGTATTTTTTTTATCAAACCAAGAAAAAGAGAATCTCTTTTTCTGAAGCAGATCTGAAGCAAGAATAATAAAATGAATAATAAGAACGTAATAATGCTAATTATAAGTTATTATAATACAAGTTAGATTGGCAGTGATGGAGTGGTTAGAATGCAGTATTGCAGGCTAACTCTGTATTCCACAGCTAGGAGTTTGATTCTGACCAGCCTGAGGTTGACTCAGCCTTCCATCCAGTGGTGGGTTTCAAAAATTTTTAGAACCTCTTCTGTAGGTATGGCCTGCTTTGTGGGAGTGGTTTGCTGGCCATGTGACCAGTTGGGAGTGGCTTGCCAGCCGTGTGACCCAGTGGGAGTGGCTTGGCAGTCATGTGACTGGGTGGGTGTGGCCAACTTGTAAAATGTGGTTCAAACTTGACAGCTTTAAGACTTGTGGACTTCAACTCCCAGAATTCCTCCTCCAGTCATGTTGGCTCAGGAACTCTGTTCTTGAAGTGTGCAAGTCTTAAAGCTGTCAAGTTACAAGACCCTTGCACCCCTAACCCTTTAGAAAAAAAACCCTAGGGGTGTTCAAACTTGACAGCTTTAAGACTTGTGGACTTCAACTCCCAAAATTCCTCCTCTAGTCATGTTGGCTCAGGAACTCTGGCATTTGAAGCACGCAAGTCTTAAACTTGTCAAGTTACAAGACGCTTGTACCCCTAACTCTTTAGAAAAATACCCCAGGGATGTCAAAACTTGACAGCTTTAAGAATTTAAGGTTTTGATAGGACTCTTAGGGGCAGGCCGGGCAATTGGTGAGCCAGCCAAACAGTGAGTGGCGGGCGGGGCAAGTGTGGTGACTACAGGGGGGTGGAGGGAGCTAGAACCAGTTCTAAACTGTCCGGTATATTTGTGGAACCTCTTCTATAGGAGAGGTTAGAACTGGCAGGAATCCACCCCTGCTTCCATCCTTCTGAGGTCAGTCAAATTGTTGGGGGCAATATGTCGACTCTGTAAACTCTCGGAGAGGGCTGTAAAGCACTGTGAAGCAATATATAAATCTAAGTGCTATTGCTAGTATCAATTCAGTTGATGAGGCTTCACTTTCCCATTCAAGGCCAAGCTATCTTTTCAGTCCTAAGGTCACACTGGTACAATGGATAATACTTCTTTTAACCAGAGATTTAGGTTAGACATATCATTTTCTTACAAACTAGTTTAATTTATGGGATTTCCCTTGGATTTGATGGTACAATGTGCAAATTAATGACAATGTCTATGGTTGAAAAGGCATTGTTTAAAAACTAAGCATGGTTAATAATTGGATGGAAGACCACAAGGAATTCTGGGATTGTAATAGACTAGATTAAAAAGTTTAAAAAAGTGACAGACCAAGAAAAGTACATTAATATTACCATGAAGGCACTAGGCATTAATTTCAGCTTTGAAGGACACACATTATAGTAGTTTAGGATTATACCACGCCCATTTCTTTGGGAAACAGGACTGGATGTAATACAGGTAGTCCTCTACTTGCAACAGTTCATTTAGTGACCGTTCAAAGTTACAATGGCACTGGGAAAAATGACACTGATTTATGACCTTTGCAGCATCCTCATAGTGACATGATCAAAATTCAGACACTTGGTAATTTATGATGGTTGCAGTCATCTGATCACCTGTTGTGACCTTCTGACAAGCAAAGTCAACGGGGAAGTCAGATTCATTTAACAACTGGGTTAACAATGGAGCACCTGCTGTGATTCACTTAACAACTGTGACAAGAAATGTCACAAAATGAGGCAAAAGTCACTTAACAAATGTCTCACTCAACAACAGAAATGTGGTGGCTCAATTGTTGTCATAAGTTGAGGACTACCTGTAATAGGACAGATCTCACCTCAGGTCCCAGGTCTGCAGAGGTTACAATTTAGATTGCAGATTGTGGGAGACCTCCTTTGCAAAAATTCCACCATTAAAAATACTATGATAAAATGCTTTGATGAGGAATATAAGGCTAACTGTTCTTGTTTTATTAAACATGTAATCAAAATGTGCTCCATCAACCCTTAATTTTTGTTTTCTCATACCCAGAGAGCTAATCATTAAAGAGGTTCACGGATATGAGACTGGTTTGATGACACATAAATAGAAACACACCTGAATGCATAGACCATGTTTTTTTTAATTTTCCTTTACTTTATCAGACTTTCATTAATGTATTTCATTTCCTCATTATCAGTTTTCGAAAGGCTATCATTATATCGGGGGCAAAACTCCAACCTTTCGGGGACCACGATCGCCTCATTCTAAATTGCTGCATGGACTTTGGCACCAATTAATTAGTGGAATATTTAACTTCCAGGCTACTATTGATTTGTGTGACAATTATCCACCAAGAGGGCCTGTTTCTGCGATTTTGATTCAAATAAAATTCCAGCTGAAGTCAATGTGATTTTTCCCTAGAGAAAGATAACAGACCCTGCTCAACTTTCTCCTTGCAGTTAGAAATGCAAGATTAGTGTTGGGTAATTTAATCTTATTTTTATTTTATTTTTTTGTAAAAGAGAGAGAGAGAGGAGGGGGAGGGAGGGAGGGGGGAGGGAGGAAGAAAGGAAAGAAGGGAATGATAAGGGTCTCTCTAGACCAGGGGTCAGCAAACTTAAACACCAAAGAGCCACAAAGGTCCTAACCAGAAGCCCCCCGTTCAGTTCTGGAGCCAACCAGAAGTCTGGTTCCCCCACCATTCCCCCCCCTCCTCTTAATATGGTGTCCTTTTTCCTTTTACCAACTGGCGATAGGGAGCTGCAGCAGAGGGATGAAAGAGCCACCTGCAGCTCCAGAGTCGCAAGTTGCTGACCCCTGCTCTAGACCCACACTAGCTCCATCCATGCTAGAACCGACTGGAAGAAATACAGCCTGATTTAAGTAGTATCTGTGATATTAGCTTCTTTTCCTCAGGAACATCAAGGCCGAAAAGAGGAAAATGCCCTTTGGCTTATAAAACTATATCTATATCTATATCTATATCTATATCTATATCTATATCTATATCTATATCTATATCTATATCTATATCTATATCTATATCTATATCTATATCTATATCTATATCTATATCTATATCTATATCTATATCTATATCTATATCTATATCTATATCTATATCTATATCTATATCATCTATATCTATATCTATATCTATATCTATATCTATATCTATATCTATATCTATATCTATATCTATATCTATATCTATATCTATATCTATATCTATATCTATATCTATATCTATATCTATATCTATATCTATATCTATCTATATGCTGGTTTTGTTGTATTCGAGTCTTTTCCCATGTAAGATTGAGATTGGGGTGTGTGTAGTGCTGGCCACACAGCCAATCAGTCCACTTACTGAAACAAAGCCAGCACTCCACCAAGATTTATAGAAAGACGGCAGCTCCGACCACACTTTAAGCCAAAAACACCAGCCTGAAGATGGTGAGACCTCGCCGAAACGTTGCCAAGACAATCTCAATCTTACACGGGAAAAGACCCGAATACAACAAGACCAGCATACCTACACCCATGAAAATCTACGAATACATACATACATACATACATACATACATACATACATACATACATACGTGTGTGTGTATGTGTTTGTATGTGTATATGTGTGTGTGTATATATATAGACTAGTATAGATCTATTTCAAGCTATTTAGCTCTCATCAGCTAGCCATACCCTTACTGGGATTTGAACCTGGGCTATATTACATATTAGGCAGACGTCTTAGCCATTAGGCCACAGGCTCTAATCCGTTATCAGCCAAGCCAGGGTAAAGGTATCTATTAGATTTTACAACCCCCGGTATGCCCAAAATTTATTTATCAGCACAAATACAACAAATGTAACAAAAAGGCAACAGTAAAAATATTGGGTTTGTGCCTGGATGGTCTCTTGTGATGAGCCGAAGGACAGAGAATGGAAGTAGTGATCTTCCTCCCATATTTGGGCATACTGGGGGTTGTAAAATCTTATATATATTCAAACCCCAGTAAGGGTATGGCTAGCTGATGAGAGCTAAATAGCTTGAAATAGATCTATACTTGTCTCCCTTTATTTATTTATCAGCACAAACACAACACAAATGTAAAAAGGCAACAGTAAAATATTGGGCTTTCTGTCTGGATGGTCTCTTGTAACGAGCCGATGGACAGAGAATGGAAGCAGTTAGCTTCCTCCCATAATTGGGGCATACCAGGGGTTGTGACACTAAATATATATGTATATATATATTCACACCGTGTGTATGCCTAAAAGTTTTGAGGCATGCTCCCAGATTACAACCCACCCATCCCCAGATATAAATTGGCACCGAAAATGGCACATAAAAATAAAAATGGTGTTATTGGAAACACAAAAGAGCAAAATGTTTAGAGAAAAAAGAATGCATTAAAAAACAGTTTAAACAAAGGCACCAAACAGATGGTCATCTAAGATGTTACTGAGGATTAGAAACAAAAGCTATGGGATGAATTGTGTGAGACCCCACCGAACTGTTCTATTGAGTTATTGTTCCTTAAAATCTGCATGCGATTCTCCCTTGCCTGGAAAAAATCCTCCTTCCTTCCTTCCTTCCTTCCTTCCTTCCTTCCTTCCTTCCTTCCTTCCTTCCTTCCTTCCTTCCTTCCATCCATCCATCCATCCATCCATCCATCCATCCATCCATCCTTCCTTCCTTCCAGTGATGTGCAGTCAGGGGAGACACAACCTCACCACTGTCAATCATGAAAAGGAAAAAAAATGTAAACGGGAAAAGGCGGCGAGTGCTAAGGTTAGGCTAGCTAGCTGCTGCCACACCGTGAATGGACTGCCTGTTTTAAAAAGCCTATAAAAAAGCGCCCTCTACTATGAGGCAGGAGAACTGCATGCCTCATCTAGTCTGACTTTTTAGGCGCTCGAGCAGAGTTAAGCGAAGGTTAAAAGCCTAAAAAATCAAGAGGTAGTTGAGGCACGCAGTTCTCCTGCCTCATAGTAGAGGGCGCATTTTTAGAGGCTTCAACTCTGTCATTCTGTTTAAAGCTGCAGCATCATGCTCACTCTTCCTCCTCGCTTTCTCCATTTCTGATGCCCCCCACCCTCACCCCACGCTCCCTCTTTTCCTTCAAATTTCCTTTTTTTCTTTTTTCTTTAATAAATGCAATGCTCAGGCATTCTTTCCTCTCCCGCAACACCCCACTGACTAAAGCACTTTCTTTCACCCGCCTGAGCTCGCGGCAGCCTGCCTGAGTTCTGTCGCGAGCACAGGTGGCCGAAAGAAAGTGACTTTCTTTAACCCACCTGTGCTCGCGGCAGAGCTCAGGTGGGCTGCTGCGAGCTCAGTTGGCTGAAAGTGACTTTCTTTTGCCACCTATGCTCGCGGCAGAGCTCAAGCAGGCTGCTGCGAGCTCAGGCAGGCGAAAGAAAGTGCTTTAGTCAGTGGGGTGTCGAGGGAGATGATTGCCTCACCAGCCATAAACCTCACTGCACATCACTCCTTCCTTCCTTCCTTCCTTCCTTCCTTCCTTCCTTCCTTCCTCCCTTCCTTCTATTTACTACCTACCTACCTACCTGACAGTCCTGCAGTCAGGAAAATTGAAACAAACAAAATAAACAGAAACAAAATCTTCAGAAACAAAATCATCTAGCAAGCTCTTTCCTGCATGGTTAACCTCAAGGTGAATGAAAGTTATATTTGTACAAGAATTTAACTAAATATTGTCCCTTCGTTTCTTTACTATGAGGCAACAATTAATTGAGTAGTTGTACTACTATAATGGGAACCTTGCAAGTCTGACTTGCTAGCAGTGCTCACTATTAGGATAGACATGCAAACATTCTTGCTATTCTTTAAAACAGAAATAGTCCATCACTTATCTCCAGATTATTGGACTGTAACTCTCTGAATCTCATATTGTAGGACCAGTGGTGGGTTGCCAATTTTTTTACTACCAGTTTGGGCACTCTCCTGCACGTGCTTGCACATGATGCTTCAGAGCATGTGCAGAAGCATCTGGGTGGGTAGGCAGAGCCTCCCGTCACTGCTGCTACCAGTTCACCTGATCCGGGCTGAACCGGGAGCAACCCACCTCTGTGTAGGACTGATGAAACGTTGATTAAAAGAGAAGTTTTCTATCCTAGTTTTTAGCCATTAAACTGGCAGTTTTCCTTCTTCCAGTGCACATACTTTTGTCATTTTAAACAGCTATAGTACAGCTTCTACAAGGTTTCAATCTGGGCATACAAATTTGTCTTCACTGTAAATCAGGTTCACTTAGGTAACATACTCATTGAAGATGCTCCTAACCCAGCCATTGCTGTTGAATAAACAGCTCCTGCTAACTACCACAGTCATAGGTGTGTCAAGGGAGGTGTGTGTGAGAAAAACTGTGTTGCAGTGTTGCAACATAAACTTTATGCCATATGTCCTTACATGGAACAGTACGACACAAGTACAAAGGAGAGGGTGTTCCATCAGGTGCAAATTTTGGTCATCATGATGATTAGCTATAGATGTCTATAACTAAGTATAGACATGCCAAATGAACAGTTTGGAAATAACCTTCTAAATCATATGTAGAAAAAGTATTATTCCATCAGATACTGTACCATGCAAAATCCACCAGCCTTCTGGATTCATTACAGAAATTTCGGAAGTTAGTCCACCAGCAACTTTGAATATCTTTAGAAGCATTGGTAGATCATTGTTGCCCATTAGAAAAGACACAATTTCTACAACAGATGAATATTCCTTCCTAGAGAAAGTATTCTTTGACCAGGCCAAACCAGTTTGAGAGTAGCCTTTGGGTCATTGACCTTCGGTGAGATAGGGACTTGTCTATCATGAGCATTTGAAGACAGATTCCGGTGGATTGAGCAGATGTAACCTACTAGACTAGGACATTGGTCATGAAGGCAGTCTCTGCAAGTGATGTGGTACATTAAGAGCATGACAAGACATGAAAGACAACTTGGTCAACCACTGCGCCCATCCCATCTCCAACTGTCTTGACTCTGGTCCTGCTATTGGAGAAAGATGGAATCTGGGATGAGAGAGTGAGGCTGACTCTACAGGCCTCTCCCTCACTTTAATCCAATTCATGTTCAAGTGTTGACATCCCCTCAATTAGATGTCAAGGTCCTTTTTGAACAGGATGGATGAACATCATTCTTTGATCAAATTTTATTCCCCGTAACATCACGAACATACAGTATTTATGTAGTTTTCTTAGCCACAATAGAAAATGATCTCCAGATCCCTTCTGAGATTTCTTTTTACTTCCAAATCCATCCCATAATCTTGGATTATCTGACAGTTTTCCATCCGAATCCTAATCAGATATGAGCTCCTGGACGTTTTGATGATCCACCAAGTCTACTCAGCATTCACATTACTTGCCAGCCACAGTTTTCCATTCCAAAATGTACTGAAATGGATCTCCAAGCTACAATGCTCTCAATATTTGTAAGTCACCTAGCCTAGAGCTTAATAGCACAGTGCAATAATCTGCTACACTTTGTAGAGAAAGTTGCACAATTGTTCTCGAGAAAGAATAATTGCTACATCGCTTATACAGCCAATGCCTGAACTTAATGGAGCATAAAGAGGGTGGTGTGTATCATGAAGGCAGTACATTATCCATTTAAACAGCTTTCAGTCTTGCACATAAATTAGATCATTGACAAGCCACAGAATAGGGAAACTAAACAGTAATGAATTAGCATGCATGCATAATCCTAACAAAGAAATGCATCTAATGATGAATAAGGGGAGAGAAACAAACTAATAACTAGAGGACAAAACTTGAATCTAATTACCTTCGCCATATAGATTTCAACTGTGTGTGTGTGTGTGTGTGTGTGTGTGTGTGTGTGTGTGTGTGTGTGTCCTTTAAATAAAGGGAAGGTGGAGAAGAATTGTTTTATAGGACATAAAAGTAAATGCCAAAATGCATATTCATTCTGTATATTCCATTCACTGAGAATGCTCACTGGCCTTTAGATTTACTTGATGATTCTCCCAAAGACCATTGCGTAAATGGTCCATATGGTTCAGACATTAATAGCCTGGCAAATCTCTGCATGGGCCACAAGAAAAGGAATGGCTTCTCCCCTCCCATCCAAGCAACTGTATGAGAAAGACATGGCTTTTTGCCTTTTTTGATAAAGAGAAAGAAGGGGGATTGGATCTGCATTGCAATCATGGATGCAATCATTTTTGCATAGCTAAAGGGAGGCAGATCAACCTTCTCTAGCAAAGCTTTTGGTCCAAGCTTTCTAAGCCATGTAAACTGATTTGAGGCCACACTACATTTTGTAATAGGGATAAGTAAATGGTCTTCAATTGCCTGAAAATAGTTATTCTAGCACAGCTTCACATGAGATGGAAAGTAAGTCTATGTGTCAATATGTGTCAGCCTCCCAAGTAGACCAGAAAGGAAACAGGACAAGATGAGCTAATTCGACTTTATTGTAAGGCTATATTAACAGAACCTTTCAAGTCTGAAAGTACGAATCTCCTGCCATCTCTTGTTATCACCTATTAAGCAGTGGTGATATTCAATTTTATTTTTTACTACTGGTTCTGTGGGTGTGGCTTGGTGGCCGTGGTAGGCTTGATGGGCCTGGCTTGGTGGGCGTAGCAGGGGAAGGATACTGCAAAATCTCAGTTCCCACCCCACTCTGTGGCCAGCCAGAGATGGTATTTGCCGGTTCTCTGAACTACTCAAAATTTCCACTACCGGTTCTCCAGAACCTGTTAGAACCTGCTGGATTTCATCCTTGCTACTAAGGTTAGGGCACATCTTTCCCATGTACCTTTCCCTGCCCTTTATGCAGTTGTGGACTCATCCTCTATTTATCTGATTGTTTCCCTGGGTAGCACCTCTTCTCCCTCTCTTCCAAAGTCATTCTCACATTCTATTACTATATGGGATGCTCGTTAATCTGGCAGCAAGCCTTTTGGTTAGAAGTACTTTGGATGAACTTTAGCATTAAGCATTATGATAGAAACATTTATTATGTTAGGAAACAGTTTAATGCATTTTGCAATATATCTCTCGGTATCCGTTGTTGGAGAACCATCTTGAGAGTCCCTTGGACTGCAAGGAGAACAAATCGGTCAATCCTAACTGACTGTTCCTTGGAAGGACAGATACTGAAGCTGAAGCTCAAATACTTTGGTCATCCAATGAGAAGAGAGAACTGGTTGGAAACTGATTGGTCCTGATGTTGGGAAAGATGGAAGGCAAAAAGAAAAGGGGATGGCAGAGAATGAGGTGGTTAGATAGTATCATCGATGTAATGAAATATGAATTTGGGCAAACTCCGGGAGACAGTGGAGGACAGGAGCCCAGTGCACTGTAGTTTATGGGGTTATAAAGAGTCAAACACAACTTAGCAACTGAACAACAAGCATTAGTATCTGTAATCGTACATGGAAATTACCTTGGAACACAGAAGGAAGAGTCTAGACTAGGGGTGTCAAACTTGATTTGATTGAGGGCCACATGACAGATGTGTTTGACCTTGGGGGCTGGTGTGGGTGTGGCCAGGATGGGCATAGCCAGCTCAATGTCACTCATGTTGGGGCATTTGTGGTGGCGCAAGTGCTCTACCAGTTAAAATGAGCTCTTGAGCTCTGTTTCCGGCTGTGACAACCTCTTGCAACCCTCTGACAGCAAAAATGGAGCTTGGGAGTACCACCCAGGGCACTTGCGAGCTCCATTTTTGACTGTGATGGCCTCCTGCAACCCTCTGCCAGCAAAAACAGAAATCAGGAGGGCTGCATGCAGCCCTCCCGAGGTCCATTTTCACTGGCATAGGCACTGTGGGCCAGTCCTTCACTGTTTCCAGGGCAGCCCTGCACGCCAGATCTAAGCACCCTGCGGGCTGCATCTGGCCCCCGGGCCTTGTGTTTGATACCCCTGGCCTAGCAAATGCTCTAATAAGAGAAATCTGAACCCAAAGGAGTGTGGAGTAAGGGTGGAGAAGGCACCCTTCCTAATTTTGGGGAGAGTAAAAGCGAGGGAAGAGAGGGGTATTTTCAGACTCTGTCTTTATTGAAAGGCTACATTAATAGAAAGTTAATGCTCGTGATTGTGCTTCTTGTCTGGGTTACCTCGAAGGCGAAACAACATCACACTTAATTGTAAAGCCCAAATAACTTTATGTTTATTAACATTTTAGAAATTAAATTTAACATAGATATAAACATTTTTTCCCTTATCTTTAAAGGGTTAACTTATCGAAACCATCAGAGTGGTACCAATTTCTGATGATTTTGAAATGGTAGTCTGTACTAACAACATCTCATAGCTAAGGTTTATAAAATGCTGTTGCTGCTGAATCTAGAAAGTGAATCTGTTAAACATTGCATGACTCAGTGGGGAAAAAAAACTTTATTATAATATAATGTTACAGCAATGGGAAAATATGTACTGAAACTGACATTGGATTATAACCTTAAAGAGAACTTCTGCAGAAAGATGTACTGGTACCACTTACAGCTAAATTATCAAAGACTATCTGATAACCCTGTGTTGCCCAGGTATTTATTTATTGTGGGGAAATGTCCAAACCAAACATAATTATTTTTATAAAATTTATTTTGTTTGTACAAACTTCACATCTTTGCAACCTATCTGTTGTGTCTGTTTTATCTATACCGATAAATCTTTTTTAACTATGACTTCATATATTTGTGTGTTTACATTATTTCATACATTTTTTCATTCTATATATAATATTTTGTATGTTCTATGTATAGCACTTTTTACTACATTTACATCATTTTGTAAAGTATATAATATATTAAATCTTTTATAACTATGACTTTATATATTTGTGCATTTACATTATTTCATACATTTTTTTCATTCTATATGTAATATTCTATATATTCTCTGTGTAACAGTTTTTATTACATTTACGTCATTTTGTGTAATATTTATTTCCAATAGTCTATCTCATATTTCAATCTTTTAATCCTTTTCCAGTTTTGTAATTGTCTATTGTTTTGTTGATCTTTCTTCCTTTCTTTTTTGCTTTCCTGCTTTTCCCCTCCTTTCCTCTAGCCAATTGTATAATAAATGCCATACAGAGTAGTATTCAGATTTGTCTTTCTCTTTTAGTTCTTTTGTGAGGCTATCCATCTCTGCACATTCCAATATTTTTTTCATTACATTTTCTTCTGTTGGTATATAATTATTTTTCCAGTTTTGTGTGAATATAATTCTCGCTGCCGTAAACATAATTTCTAATGTTGGATTTTCCCCCTTACTAGAAGGAGACCTCTTGTGGAGTACTGTGAAGCTGTTACCATGGCAACTCCACTGTGCTGTACAGTAGAATCCATTTTACGGCAGTACAGTAGAAGCCATTTTAAGGCACAACCGGCTGTATCTTAACAGAACACACACACTGAAGGGTTTTACCCTTCAATATTTTTTTCCAGGCAGTAAGTCAGCTATGTACCAAGTGTGGCTGAAATTGCTCAAGGCTTTCCAGAATTATGCTGGAACACACATACACCCTTTTTTATATATAGATGTATAAAGGTGTTTTGAATTTCTGCTGGAAATTTAATTGTAAGGAAGGTAAATTTAATTATATATGGTGGATGTGTGATAAGGCAAAGAAATACTGAAAACAGATTCATGTCATAATTAGGAAGATTCAAAAAGTGAACTTACAATGGAAACCAGAATATTTTTTTTTCTGCTCCTGACAGTAGATCGAGGAGACATCATTGCTGCTTAAAGTGTACAACTATTAATATAAGTAGAAAGATCTAATATAAAAACCTTACGGCAGAAATTTGTGAGGCATGCTGTATCACAGACACAAAGTCACGTACAGAAGATTTGTCTTCAGATCACACCTTGAAAAGAAAGGAGCCTGAGCCAATTGAAGCATTTGTTTCAGATCTGAAACTAAAACATCAGTCTTGGGACCTGTGGGCTATTGACTGAATCTCTGATTAAGGATCAAACTGTTTCGAACATAAGATACATGAGAAGGCAAGGAAACTTCCTCAGAGAGCTGAACTTGTCTCTAGAAAGTGCTCTTGATAAATGCCAAGGAGCAGAAGTCACTTATTCACTATGGAAAGTTATGAGATTTAGCAATGATCATGCAACAACGATAATAAAATATAATCCATCATAAAGACTACAGAAAGGAAGGAGACTAACACACTGGTCAGAAAGTTTCTGCTTTGGCGCTAAGAAAGGTGAAAACCATAGCAACGAGAACAGAAATAAAAGCAGAACTTTGAACAAAAGGTGATGCAGGCAATCCTTGACTTATGCCTGCAACTGAGCCCAAATTTTCTATTGCTAAGCAAAACACTTTAAGTCATTTTATCCCTATTTTATGATCTTTCCTGCCACAGTTGTTAAGTAAATCACTGTCGTTATTGACACAGTTGTAAAATGAAATCTGGCTTCCCCATTGACCGCTTGTCAGAAGAAGACAACCGTCATAAATATGAGCCAGTTACCAAGCGCCCTAAATTTGGACTACATTACCATGAGGATGCTGCAACAGTTATAAGTGTGAAAAAGGTCGCAAGTCACTTTCTTCTGTGCTGTTGTGATTTTGAACGATCACTAAATGAACTGTTGTAAAAAAACTAACTGTCCTTACTAGGCTGAGAACCCACCTGAATGAATTCATGAGCTACGGTGGTGGAGTGGTTAGAGTGCAGTACTGCAGGCCACTTCTGCTGCCTGCTGGCTGCCTGCAATTTGGCAGTTCAAATCTCACCAGGCTCAAGGTTGACACAGCCTTCCATCCTTCTGAGGTGGGTAAAATGAGGACCCAAATTGTTGGGGGCAAAATGCTGACTCTGTAAACCACTTAGAGAACACTGTAAAGCACTGTAAAGAGGTATATAAGTCTAAGTGCTATTGCTATTCTAGGCTAGAGTTCATGAGAAAAATGGAAGTGTGAGAATATGCCTGGACTCTAAAGAATTATAAAAGTATTTTCAAAGAGAACATTATCAGAAAAAAAAATCTTAGAACTATAGACTAAAGGCAACAGGGGGAAACTGTTGGGAATTCTTGTAAATGAAAAGTATAAGTGAAACAAAAGTAAGGCATTGTTTGATGAGAATGGGACAACTGGCCACAGCCTACCTGCTGTGGCCCCACTATGGACAACTCACCATGGCCAACTCATCAGGGCCAACTAGCCACAGGACAACCACTGCAGGACAATGTAACAATTCCACTTAATTATTCAAAATAAATTTAACAAATAACATTTATTAATCATTAACATTTCATTTGGGTCCTCCTTTTGCATCCTTTCTTTAATTATTCTGTTCCACCATTTCTTTGATATCAGTGTAACTCTCATCCCACAGTGAGTTGTCCTGTGGCAAGATGGCTGTGGCGAATTGTTCTGCAGCAAGTTGGCTGTGGCGAGTTAGTTGTGGTGAGTTGGCTGTGGCAACGTGGTCATGGCGAGTTGGCCATGGCGAATTGTCATAGACCTGTGTTTGACTGATGCTCCATATGCAATCATCCAAATGTAAACATTACATAGGAACCTCTGCATTTTGCAGTAATTTCCATTTACTTTTCATTCTAGGACAGGCATAATAATGGCTGTTGCAGATTTATTGCAAGGAAGCTCCAAGTCACTTGATGAGTAGCAATACTTACTTCATCTAATCACAACATGGCTCTTTCTCCAACAGTCAAGCTACACACTAGGTTAATTGTGTAGTGTGCAGCTGACATGGACAATATTAACGGCTCTAAAAAAAATAATTATTGTTGAGCAGAGCTGGCAAGCCATGATAGTGGTGCTCTGAACCAAATCTTTTTCTTGCATTCTTTAGAGTCAATCACATTTACCCACCCTACAGCAATTTCAGAACATGACTGCATTTTGCATCAAGGAACAACTTTGTAATGACAAGCTAATTAATATATTGAAGATAATATGCTGGATGGATTTACCTTTGTACTAAGGGCTACTTTCTTTCATCATACTTTGTTAACTAAGGAAACAATTGACCATGTTCACACATAATACTAAGTCATCAATGATGGTCTGTAACCCACTGTGGTGAGAATCATATTAAACTAACACACATATGGCTTATGCAGAGGTGGGTTGCTGCCAGTTTGGCTCGGTTCGGCTGAACCGGTAGTGGAAGTCAGGCCTGGGTCACTGAACCGGCAGCAACCCAGGCCTGCCATGCCCCCGAACCAGTTCCTCACTGTCGCCATTTTGGATTTTAGCGACTGCGCATGCTATGGCGCGCGAGTTGTGAACCGGTAGTAAAACCAGCAGCAACCCACCCCTGGGCTTATGTAATATATGAAGCTGATTGCATATTTTAAGGCCATATTCCTGTATCCTTTAAATCTGGGAATAGACCCCACTGATTTCAATGGAAACTACTTAAAATAGATGTACAATTGTACTCTAAGACAAATAAATCAATAATTACATTTCCATGTTGTGTTTAAGATTCATATAACAAACTCAGTGTTGGTTTTAATATTCAATATTGGTTTTAATTTAAAGAGAGAAGCCTTTCCTTTCCCTTTGGGTTTTTGTTATGCTCATATGTTATTGGTGGGGCTTGCATATTGAATTGGCCAATAGAACTACCTACCTACCTACCTACCTACCTATCTACCTACCACTCAAAGAGAGAAGATGCAGGTAAGTATTTTGCATGATTCAGCAAGATTCCTCTTATATCCTAACCAACAACAGGATATCCCATAAACTGTGAGCATGGGACTGAAACCCTGCTTTAGAATGAGAATTAGAATAGAACTGAATGGGACCTTGGAGGTCTTCTAATCCAACTCCATGCTCAAGCAGGAGCCCCAGTGGTGAAACCTAATTCCCTCCCCCCAGTTCTCTGGGTGTGGCTTGGTGGTGGTGGGGTCATGTGACTGGGAGGGCGCGGCCAACTTATTTTTCACTTTTAGCTTTTTAAAGCATTTTTCCCCTGCCGGTTTACCCGAATTGGCGGGGGACGGCTGCTTTCAAAAGCTTTTAAAAATAGCTTCCAGCGATTGCACAGCTCAGCTGTGAGCCACATGATCATCGGAAGCTATTTTTTAAGATTTTTAAAGCATTTTTTCCCCTGCCGGTTCGTTAGCTTCCAATGATCGCATGGCTCAGCTGTGTTCACAGAACCAATAGCAATAGCAATAGCAGTTAGACTTATATACCACTTCATAGGGCTTTCAGCCCTCTCTAAGCGACTTACAGAGTCAGCATATCGCCCCCACAGTCTGGGTCCTCATTTCACCCACCTCGGAAGGATGGAAGGCTGAGTCAATCTTGAGCCGGTGAGATTAGAACCACTGAACTGCAGATAACAGTCAGCTGAAGTGGGCTGCAGTACTGCACCCTAATTACTGTGCCACCTCGGCTCCAAGGACAATCATCCCTACCAGCTCGGCCAAATTGGGCCAAACCAGAAGGATTTCACCCCCGAGGAGACCCTATCCCATTTCAGACAAGTGGCTGTCCAGTGTCTTCTGAAAAACCTCCAGTGATGGAGTACCCACAACCTCTGAAGGCAAGCTGTTCTACTGGTTAATTGTTCTCACTGTTACATAGTTTCTCCTTAATTCCAGGATGTTTTTTTCCTTGATTAGTTTCCATCCATTGCTTCTTCTGTTTTGCCTTCTGGTGCTTTGGAAACAGATAGACTCCTTCTTCTTTGTGGCAGCCCCTCAAATATTGGAATACTTCTATCATGCCACCCCTTATCCTTCTTTTCTCCAGACTAGCCATACCCATTTCTAATTTTTATTAGAATTGGGTTTGGTAATTGGTAAGAACCAATTGGTTGGTAATTGGTAAAAAAAAAGCAGTTTTACACAGTTTACATGGCAAAATGGCAGAGCTTCAACATAGTTGCAGCCATCAGACTGATCTTTTTGACTCCTTTCTATGGACAACCCTGATTAAATGCATTATCATTATTTATGCATACCAAGCTGCAACTGATTTCAGGCAGACCTTAACTTATGACTGGTTGTTTGGTGAGGGCAGAACAAGAGGCAATGGGTGGAAACTAATCAAGGAGAAAAGCAACCTAGAAATAAGGAGTTAGAACTGGCAGTTAGAACAATCAATCAGTGGAACAACTTGCCTCCAGAAGCTGTAAATGCTCCAACACTGAAAGTTCCAAAGAACAGATTAGATAACCATTTGTCTGAAATGCTACAGGGTTTCCTACCTAAGCAGGGGGTTGGAGTAAAAATCCTCCAAGGTCCCTTCCGACTTTGTTATTCTATTCTATTCTATTCTAGTTTTAATGGAATAAAAAAGATACTTATGACCTATATCAATCTTCCAAAGGCTGTGGAATGTCATGTGATCACATTTTGGGTACTTGGCAACTGGCCAGTCTTTATAACTGTTCGTATAACTTCTGTAGGCAAGCTGTTCCACTGTTTAATTGTTCTAACTGTCAGGAAATTTCTCCTTAGTTCTAGGTTGGATCTCTCCTTGATTAGTTTCTATCCATTGCTTCGTGCCTTCAGATTCTTTGGAGAATAGGTTGACTCCCTCTTCTTTGTTTTAGTTCTTAGCCATGCATTGGGTTCTACATTCTGGTGCAGCTGTAGTTCAAATATTTGGCACCAACCAAGAGACTTCTAAGAAGGCAATTTTTAGCGCACTCCCTTTTCTCTGCAGAGTCGCCCCAGAGTCATTCAGGGCACATTGTTGCTGCGATTCAATTTCCATTTCAGTTCTACAATTCACCTTTCAAACAACTGTATCAAATATAGAAGTTATTGGCAGCTCTCAAGCATCCTCATTATCTCTCTTTCATTTTGCACTAGAAGGAAACATTGCATCAGTAATCATTTCCAATCAAGCTTACAAGGGCTTGTTCACCAGATTTCAAATAGATAGTCTTGGATGTTATAAACCTCGCAAGCAGCGCTGTAGCTGAGATCCTTCATGGCACACAAAGAGCAGTGTTTTGCAACAATACCTGTTTCGTATTAGGCTCCCCCCCCCTTCCCCATATTTTCTAATTAAAGACTCCGGTACAAGCAGCCAAAAATAATGGCAATATTAAACATGGCATAAATACAGAGATGTGGAACCAACCAGGTGTCAAAAGGATTGAATGAGTTTATGAACTAACTAGCAAGTTAGTGCCAGGAGCATTTCCCAGCTAACAGAGAAGTTGGCTCTTTAGCATCACTCAGTGCCTGGCAAGCTCTGAGAATTCCCTACACTTTTGAAAGATTCAAATTATTTCAAACAGAAAATAAAATGTGGCTACCATCTTTATTGATACAGCCCTCCAAACACTTGGTTTTTTTTAAAATAAATTTGTTTAGGACTACTGTAAATAAACCTCACTGAAATCTCCATGGTTTAAGCATATCAGTCCCTCTGAACTGTGGTCCATCCTTTAAACAAACGTGTCTCTCTACATACAGTAGAATCCACCCATTGCAACTTACCAGAAAAAAATGCCACATTTGTAAAAAGGTCAACATTTGATTAGTTTCCCCACTTTTGTGAATGTGTTTTTTCTCCTTTGTTTTCTATAATTAAGGGCTAATATAGAGATGAATTTCACAGCCTAATATGGAGAAACAGGACAATCCTGAGCAAAATTGAATTGCTATTAACTTGCTATTAAATTTTGCAGGTTCTATTAATTTTAGACTCTTCTTTCCAACTGCAACACAGACAATCCTATTCATTTCACTGAATTGAACTGGCCACAAGCTCAGGGAGGATGGCAGGAGGGTGGAGTGGGGGAAATGCACTACAACTCCAGGCAATCTATTAGATGTTGTCCCAAAGGTGCTTTTTTTAAAAAAAAAAGTTTTTTTTTTAAAAAATGTCTTACATATTTAAACTTCTTTCATAAACAAGGTCTTGGCCGGGTTTCTCCCCTTAACATCTTCTCATATGCCTAATTCATTTTACATCGTATTTGCATTTCCAATTTCAGCCATATTATTTTCTTTCCATATTTTCCATTTTAAGTTTAATTTCTTCTTAGTAGATAAACAATATCATTATTTGCCCCTCCAAATTAATCGAATTTAACATTTCATTTCCATCTATTATTCTATTTTACTATAGAGAACATATATCCTCAGATTTAATTTTATATAATAAATATTTCACTTAGTAAATTATCCACAATTAATAATATTAATCTATTTCCCGCACATCATATTAACTATATACCTTTGGCAATGTTAATATATTTCATTTTATTCTACTAGTAAATCCTTTCTCTTCTTTCCTCCTTTCCTAACCATTTACTCTTGGTCTCTCAGAAACTTCACTTCTTTTATATTCTTTCCATCCATTCATCTAGCCTTTTCTTTTTCTTATTTTTGAAATTTCTATATTTTTTCTTCCCAATCTTTTTTCTCCCTTTTGATTCTATTGTTTTGGTAACTTTTCCCAGATTTTTTTCCCCAGTATTCCCACCTCAAAGATGTTTTTTTCAAGAGGCAACTGGACTTGCCTCTTGAAAAAAGCACATTTGGAACAATCATGACCTGGATAACTAAGGATCTCCATACACATCAGGCTTTGCAACAGAAATGTGATGCACTTTGACATCATTATCCAATATAAATGAGAATTCAAAACCCAGACTTTAACCTTGGACTCCTGAAAGCTAATCTCTACTTTTCAATATTATGGTAATACAAAACTTGTTTTTTTTTTCCAAATGCTAGTAAGAAGAATGCTTGAAGCAAACCTTATCCTGGTTCGTTGCAGCATAGGATATTAAGACAGGAAGTCCTCATTTAGCCACAGCAACTGGGCCTGACAATTTGATTATTAAGCAAAGCGGTTGCTAATTTCTAACCAATTTCTAACCCAATTGATAACCAATTTCGTTGTATTTATTTTGTTCAATGACAATAAAGATTATACCAATTCTGAAATCATGTGACTGTGCTTAAGATTTTACCTCAGCTTTTCTTTGCTTGATGCTTTATAATATCAGAACAAACCCAAGCAGCCATGTGGGGAACTAATTATCTACAAAACAGATAGATAGATGGATAGATGGATAGATGGATAGATGGATAGATGGATAGATGGATAGATGGATAGATGGATAGATGGATAGATGGATAGATGGATAGATGGATAGATGGATAGATGGATAGATGGATAGATGGATAGATGGATAGATGGATAGATGGATAGATGGATAGATGGATAGATGGATAGATGGATAGATGGATAGATGGATAGATGGATAGATGGATAGATGGATAGATGGATAGATGGATAGATAGATAGATAGATAGATAAATAGATAAATAGATAGATAGATATAGAGGGAGGGAGAGAGGGAGGGAGGAAGGGAAGGAAGATGGATGGATATTTCTGCCAGAGGAAAGTAGAAATGAGGAAAAATGTCATAGTCTCACTCCAAGTTCATAGCAATTGGGGGTCTTCCAGTAGCATTTACCAAAGATTGTGGACCCCTGGGTCTCGTATCTTGTAATAGTTCTTCTGGCAAGTAATAGATGTGTGCTTTAATCACAGGAGTGCCAGAGCACTGCTAGTTGGATGCACATAACACCTTCTTGTTCTTGTACTTGTGTAATTCTTTCCTCAGGTTTCATACTCAAAAAACTACAACAGAAGTAGGCTCAGAGGCCATTAAACCAAATGAACACATGTATACTATCCATCAATATAACAGTTTGATAGAGGACCTAATAAAGGAGTACACCCTGGGAATACTGCAATAAAAATAACAGAATAATGCTGTATTATTTGGCTTAAAATTTCTAAAAGCTCCAGTATTTGATTACTCTTCCTCTTTCAGTCTCAGCATTCAGGTATATTTCCTACAAGAACTTTCCAAAAGGAACTTTCTAGCCAAGCCTTTTCCAATGAAACCAAAAAGATTACATCCTATTCCTCACTGTGGAGATATGAAGAAAAGATCTATCATAATAAAGAGAAGTCCCGACCTATGTTCAAAAAGGACTCACCATTGAGACAATATACAGCATCCATTTGGTAAAGACATAAAACTTGTGTCGTTTATAAAGGGGGCTCTGCCTGAAGCTTTTTCAAAGCTATGAAAGCAAGGGTAAGTTGTCGTGCTGCAAGGTCCAACTTTTGGGGTGTGTGCACAACATTATGATGGGTGTGCAAAGGGGGCAGGGCTTGCCTCTTGAAAGTGCAATGGTCTTTTGCCAGACTAATTCACTTATCCCCTTGACCTGTGTCATATAATATATATGGATACAGGCATAATTTTTTTATTTATGTATTTATATATTTTGTCATGTTTATGTAGTGTATATTGGAGGTGATGACATTTTGAGAGCTGTATGCAATGAAATTTCATTTTACTGTATGCCGATTAGTGTACATTCAAAGTGACAATGCAGTTTATTCTATTCTATTCTGCTCTGCTCTACTTTGCTCTGCTCGGCTCTGCAAAGGTGGTGGAGTGTAGAGGTAACTGTCTCCTTACAAAATTCATTTAGTGACCGTTCAAAGTTACAATGGCACTGAAAAAAGTGACTTATGACTGTTTTTCACACTTATGACCATTGCAGCATCCCCTCGTCGCATTATGAAAATTCATCTGCTTGGCAGCTGGTTCAAATTTATGACAGTTGCTGTGTCCCGGGGTCATGTCATCACCTTTTGCGACCTTCAGACAGGCAAAGTGAATGGGAAAGCCAGATTCTCGTAACTGTTTTACTAACTTAACAGCTGCTGTGATTCACTTAACAACTGGGGCAAGAAAGGTGGTAAAATGCGGCAAAACTCATTTAACAAATGCCTTATTTAGTATAAATTTTAACATACATTTTGGGCTCAATTGTGGTCGTAAGTTGAGAACAACCTATAGTCCTTAGTCACAAAAGGTCTTTCTCAAGGAGCAGGATATGTAGAAAGAGAACAAAAGGCAGACACCCCCTCCAAATTTTTCACAGGGTATATATGAGGTTGGTCTAATGGTTAAGAGACTCTAGGCTAGAAGGCTGGAGATGAGTGAGGTGAGAACTATGAGCTCCCACCTGAGGTGGGACTGAAGTGGCCCCACCACAGCCATGAAAGCCAGCTGGATAACTGGGCCAAGTCACTCTCTTTCTGCCAAACTACCTCACAGGATCAGGGGTGGGCTTCAAAAATTTTAGCAACAGGTTCTCTGCCTGGTTGCTGGGTGGAAGTGGCTATGGTGGGTGTGACCTAGTCGGACTCCTGCACCATGGTGGGTGGGGGCCTTTTCACTGTCCACAGGCTCTGGAGGCTTTCTTCGAGCCTCCAGGAGAGTGAAAACCTCCTCCCCTGGGCTTCCAGAACTTCCGGAAGGCCTATTTTTCACCCTCCCCAAGCCTTCAAGTGCACCCTGTACTTACAAAATGGGCCATGTAGGGACTCTCAGGAGGAGGGGGGGGCAGCTCTGGGTGGGATTTGCAGATTCTTGGCAGATTCTTAGCTAGAGGTTCTCCTGAACCCATGCGAGCCCACAGAATCCCACCCTGCATAGGATAGTTGTTGTGGAGAAACTAGAAAGGGGAAAGTATGTTGGATATATTCGCTGCCTTGAGTTATTATGAATAAGAAGGCAGGATAAAAATAAATAAAGAAATATATAATAATTATGTGGATTAGCGCTTTAGCCTGACAAGATTTTTGTCTATAGGTGAGCAACAATAAAAAAATTATTCCTTGTGTTTTTCTTGGTTCCTTGGGTCTGACACAGAGGTGGGTTCCTGCCAGTTCTAATCTCTTCTTTAGATGAGGTTCCACAAATCTACAGTGCCATTTAGAACCGGTTCCAACTCCCTCCCCCCGCCCGTCCGCACATCATCAAGATGAAGAGCAAGAGGAGGAATTCTGGGAGTTGAAATCCACAAATCTTAAAGCTGTCAAGTTTGAACACCCCTGGGGTTTTTTTTCCTAAAGGGTTGGGGATGCATGGATCCTGTAACTTGACAGCTTTAAGACTTGCACACTTCAGTGTCAGAGTTCCTGAGCCAACATGACTGGAGGAGGAATTCTGGGAGTTGAAGTCCACAAGTCTTAAAGCTGTCAAGTTTGAACACCCCTGGGTTTTTTTTCTAAAGGGTTGGGGGTGCAAGGGTCTTGTAACTTGACGCTTTAAGACTTGCGTGTTTCAAATGCCAGAGTTTCTGAGCCAACATTTTGGTTGCTAAGCAAGAGCGTTGTTAAGTGAGTTTCACCATATTTTATAAGTTGGCCATGCCCACCCAGTCACATGGCTGGCAAGCCACTCCTACCTGGTCACATGGCCAGCAAGCCACTCCCACCTGGTCATTTTGCTGGCCACTCCCACAAAGCAGGCCATACCTACAAAAGAGATTCTAAAAATTTTTGAAACCCACCACTGGTCTGACAAGTACTGTACTCCTGCCCAGAATATAAGATTCAGCTTCTCTCAGCTAGGCCTGATCTTGACAGCAAGAACTGGAGAATGAAGAAGCACTTCATGCAGTTCAGTAAGGTGACCAGATGTCCCGATTTCAGCGGGACAGTCCCTCTTTTGAACATTTTGTCCCGCGTCCCGTTTTTTTTAAAAAAAGTCCCAATTTTTTTTAAGTTACGAAAAAGCCTCCAGCCGCCTTGAGGCTCTCTTAGCAACTGGGAGTGTATATTCTTCGAGCTGAGCGCATTCCCATCTGTGCGTCCTTGGGAGCTGTTGCCAATGGCTGAGGGAGGAGAACACCTTACTCCATGTGGAGACCGTGGGCCTCCCTCACGGATTTTTTCTTCTTCTGTTGCTTTGAGCAGCCCCTCCCTCCCCCAGAGTACTGGTTCACCTCGGCTGCTCGGGGCTTCTAAATTGGCATTGCGTGTTGTTTGGGGAGCGGATTACTGTGCCATAGAAACACAGCGTATGTCTCATGTGGCTAATAACCTGGTCTCTATACAGAAGAGGTAATTTTAAAAACTTCGGAGCAAATCCAGAAAGGGGAGAAAGAGGCTGAAGGAATGTTTGCACAGGAGGGGGAATTTATAAACAGCCCAGTGAATCCAGAGGAGGTGTGTGTGTGTGTGTGTGTGAGAGAGAGAGAGAGAGAGAGAGAGAGAGAGAGAGGGAGAGAGAGAGAGAGAGAGAGAGGCTGAAGGTGTGCACAGGAGGGGGAATTTATAAACAGCCCAGTGAATCCAGAGGAGGAGTGTGTGTGTGTGTGTGTGTGTGTGTGTGTGAGAGAGAGAGAGAGAGAGAGAGAGAGAGAGAGAGAGAGAGAGAGAGAGAGAGAGAGAGAGAGAGAGAGGCTGAAGGAGGGGGAATTTATAAACAGCCCAGTGAATCCAGAGGAGGAGTGTGTGTGTGTGTGTGTGTTTGTGTGTGTGTGTGAGAGAGAGAGAGAGGCTGAAGGTGTGCACAGGAGGGGGAATGTATAAACAGCCCAGTGAATCCAGAGGAGGAGAGTGTGTGTGTGTGTGTGTGTGTGTGTGTGTGAGAGAGAGAGAGAGAGAGAGAGAGAGAGAGAGAGAGAGAGAAAGAGAGAGAGAGACTATCATTAAGTGTTTTAGCTTCTGATTCTTGATGAATGTATTCTATTTTATTTTTCTTTATATACACTGAGAGCATATTTACCAAAGACAAATTCCTTGTGTGTCCAATCACACTTGGCTAATAAACTATTCTATTCTATTCTATTCTATTCTATTCTATTCTATTCTATTCTACTCTACTCTACTCTACTCTACTCTACTCTATATTCATTTCTATTTCAATTCTGATAAGGAGTTTAACTTCTCTCTCTTGAAAATGTAAGCTAGCATAAGGCATTATAATGCAAGCTAGCTTTAGCTTTCAAACAGTTCATTTAGTGACCAAAGTTACAATGGCATTGGAAAAAGTGACTGATGACCATTTTTCACACTTAGCAACCATTTTTCACACTTAGTGACAATTTTTCACACTTAATGACCGTTGCAGCATCCTCAATGTCACATGATCAAAAATTTTGATGTTTGGCAACAGATTCGTATTTATCATGGTTTCAGTGTCCTGGGGTCATATAATCGCCTTGTGTGACCTTTTGACAAAATATAAAATTTTTAATCAAGCCCCCCCCCCCCCCCGTCAATGGTGTCCCTCTTTACCAATCTGAAAATCTGGTCACCTTAAGTTCAGTCTGCTGCTATTTCTTCTATAATTCAGTGGAAAGGTTATCATCAGAGTCACGGTGGCGCAGTGGTTAGAGTGCAGTAATACAGTGTTACTTCTGCTGCCTGTTGCCTGCTGCCTGCCTGCAATTTGGCAGTTCAAATCTTACCAGGCTCAAGGTTGACTCAGACTTCCATCCTTCCGAGGTGGGTAAAATGAGGACCCAGATTATTGGGGGCAACATGCTGACTCTGTAAAACCACTTAGAGAGGGCTGCAAAGCACCGTGAAGCAGTATATAAGCTGAAGTGCTGTTCTTATTGCTATTTTTTCCCTTCTCGATTTTCATTCAATTGTTTTTTTCAACTATTTTTCTGAGAAAAAGTGGAAAATTCTCCTGGGTGAGCACTTATTTATTTCTATGTGCAGTCCAGTTGTGTATATGCATGTCTTGTTTCACTATGTAAACATTGGCATTGCAAAAGGAAAATCTTGACCTTGAGAAATTGTTTAGGAATTTCTCATTTTCCTGGAGATTGCCCACCCAATTTTCCTGCTCACAAATTTGAGAGTGAGCTTAGACTACTTAAAAAATCAAAAGCAAATACACAATCCTGTGATGTTATATTATATTGGCTTAACAGTGCTTGAGGTCCAAAATTGGGGTTATAAATGGAAATTGAGAATCCATCACAAATTTTATGTAGGGCAACATTAATTCTTAGGATAACCTGGAGAATCAATCTTGGTAGTGCTGTGTAACACAACTGGGAGATTTAGTAAAGAGCCGAGAACTGTGTACAAAGATAGGAAGGTGGGCTGTCACTCATGTATTTAAGGTTCATATCAACTCAGTGGATGTATCAGCTACCAAGACACTTGGAAACTGAGGACTTATCTTGTGTGTTGTTTTTTTTAAAAAAAACCTGAACTTATAGAAAGTTTACAAATACAACACAGACTTTTGGGAAATGTGTGTATACATGTATATATGGGTATATATTTGTGTATATGCATATATGTGTATCCACACAGTGTGTGTGTATATGTACTGTATGTATCAGTGGTGGTATTCAAAATGTTTTACTACCGGTTCTGTGTGCCTGGCTTTGTGGATGTGGCATGGCTTTGTGGGTGTGGCTTTGTGGGCATGGTAGGGGAAGAATATTACAAAATCCCCATTCCCTCCCTACCCCACTAACATGATTTCCAGCTTCGTTCTCCTCTTCAGGGCATCTAAACAAGATCAGCTGGGAGGCAGTGGGGGCGGGGCCAGCCTATTTGCCAGTTCTTTGAACTACTCAAAATTTCCGCTACTGGTTCTCCAGAACTTGACAGAACTGTCTGAATACCATCTCTGGTATGTATGTACATACAGTATGTGGATATGTGGATGTGCATGTGGAAAATAAAAGGAAATCTCATATGATTGAGTTTATTAAGTTTGAGTTTATTATTTATAGGCCGCCCTTTTCCCTGAGGGGACTCAGGGCGGCTTACAATTTATAGGGAAGGGGATACAAGACAATAAACACTAAACATGAAAACAGTGCATGTAAAAAAATAAAACACAACATTCATCATTCGGGTGGGGACAGATTACGATCTTTATCCCCAGGCCTGACCGGATAGCCAGGTCTTGAGGGCTGCGCGGAAGGTCTGGAGGGTGGTGAGGGTACGAATCTCCACGGGGAGATCGTTCCATAGGGTCGGAGCTACTACTGAAAAGGCTCTCCTCCGCGTAGTTGCCAGTCAGCACTGACTGGCAGATGGAACTCGGAGGAGGCCTAATCTGTGCGATCGAATAGGTCGCAAGGAGGTAATTGGCAGCAGGCGGTCTCTCAAGTACGCAGATCCACTGCCATGAAGGGCTTTATGGGTGGTAAGTAGGACCTTGAAGCGCACCCGGAGATCAACAGGTAGCCAGCGCAGCTCGCGGAGGATAGGTGTTATGTGGGCGAACCGAGGTGCACCCACAATCACTCGCGCGGCCACATTCTGGACTAGCTGAAGTCGCCGGATGCTCTTCAAGGGCAGCCCCATGTAGAGCACGTTGCAGTATTCCAGCCTAGAGGTCACAAGGGCCCGAGTGACTGTTGTGAGAGCCTCCCGGTTCAGGTAGGGTCGCAACTGGCGCACCAGGCGAACCTGGGCAAATGCCCCCCTGGTCACAGCCGTCAGATGGTGGTCGAAGGTCAGCTGTGGGTCCAGGAGGACTCCCAAGTTGCGAACCCTATCTGAGGGGTATAAAATTTGACCCCCCAGCCTGAGTGATGGAGCACTAACCAAATTATTGGGAGGGAAACACAACAGCCACTCGGTTTTCTCTGGGTTGAGTACAAGCTTGTTAGCCCTCATCCAGTCCCTAACGGCTTCAAGACCCCGGTTCATCACGTCCACCGCTTCATTGAGTTGGCACGGGGTGGACAAATACAGCTGCGTATCGTCCGCATATTGGTGGTATCTTATCCCGTGCCTCCGAATGATCTCGCCCAGCGGTTTCATGTAGATGTTGAATAGTAGGGGGGATAAGACCGAACCCTGCGGCACCCCATATGTTAGGGGCCTAGGGGTCGATCTCTGCCCCCCAACTAACACCGACTGCGACCTGTCCGAGAGGTAGGAGGAGAACCACTGTAAAACAGTGCCTCCCACCCCCACCTCCCGCAGTCGTCGCAGAAGGATACCATGGTCGATGGTATCGAAAGCCGCCGAGAGATCAAGGAGAACCAGGATGGAGGCATGGCCTCCATCCCTGGCTCTCCAGAGATCATCGGTCAATGCGACCAAAGCGGTTTCTGTGCTGTAACCAGGTCTGAAGCCCGACTTCAGACCTGGTTACAGGTCTTATATGAAGCCCGACTTCAGACCTGGTTACAGGTCTTATATGATGATGTCAAGTTGGCTTATTAGATTTGAGCGACCATGATACAGACAATCTCTATATGGTAAAAAAAATAGAAATAGAAAATAATTGTGATGCTCTGGATTTTTGCAGCTTGGGATATGATAGTCACGGGATCAGGCGGCTGAGTATTTAGTACTATTAGCTGTAGAGGAATTAAATTGCACTATTGTGCTACAGACCTCTAGCTATACAGAGAAGAAGAGGGGCACTTTTGATCCAAAGTTCTCAGTTTATAGCACACATGCCCATTTCTGCAAAATGCACTCATTTTTCCAGAATCTACGCAAGGGATGCCTGTCACACCATCACAGTCTACTCCTATCTTTCTAAACAGTTTTGCTGGACGAAGCACAAGTAGAAGGCTGGCTTTTAAATTGATCGTTCTGGAATGGAAAATTGTGAGTAAAATAGAAATAGCTATGCAATCTACTTAATTTGAATGCAGAGGTTCTGAGCAGTTCAAGCAGCTAATAAAGAGACAGGGAAGAAATACAATTTGCAGCAATTTTGAAGGAGGAGGGGAGAAAAACAGGAACCTTTACAAATAGCTCTGAGTTTATATCTAGCCAAGCAAATAGGAAGGCAGCGGCAGATAATAATGTGATTACTTTGGTAATGATATGCATTAGATACATTATGGGAAACAATAATACTCCCCACTGAATGCAGTCAATCCAGTTATTGATTTTTCTTAATGGTAAAAGCGCTATTCCAAAACTGAAAAGAGATATCCTTTATTTATTCTCCTTCCCTTGCAGGACCCATCTCCACAGACCCTTTGAGGCACAGTAGTATGCAGAGATAATGGAGTAATGTATATCTAATCTGACACCTACTGGGTCAGGCTAATGCTTCAGATAAAAACTGCTTGGATTGCTATTGCTGTTGAAACAGAATACATGAAGAGGAAGGAAGGAAGGGAGGGAGGAAGGGAGGGAGAAAGGAAGGAAGGAAAGAAGGAGGGAGGGAGGAATCAATCCCTTTGAAAGGTTAAACTTTGTTTATGTTGCTTTCCAGATTTTTTTTTGGTATGAATCCTTTTGAAATTTTTTCTCATACTCAGTGTATATTTTTCTCCCTGGGATCTCTTAGATTACCTCCTGAATATCTGATGGGTTAATCAGATGCTTCTTCCATTTTCCTCCTGTTCTTATCGATACTCTCTGGATCTCAACTGAGAGTTAAAGGTAGCTATTATTCTACTTTTTTATTTAAATAAATTTTTTATTTTTTTCATTTTCATACAAATAATCACATGTATGCCGTTACATAACCAACATTATTTTGTATTATTAAATATTTACATCTTACCATCAACCCCCAAATACGATTATTGGCTCTTCTGCTCTCCATACACCATATTTATACTCTATCCGTCATTTTCTTCTCCCTCTTTATTCCTCCTCTCTACCTCCTTTCTTCCCTCTACCATCCTTCTCTTCTCTACTCCCCCTTCCTCTCTCTTTCTCCTTTCTCCCCTTTCCACTCCTTCTTTCTCTCCTCCTCTTATCCCCCCCTCTCCTAACCCTCTCTTCTTCCCTTTACCTCTCTACTCTCTTCCACACTCTTCATCTCCTTTACTTGGTGTATTTCAGCCTCTGAGCGGGCTCCATTTTATGTTGATTTATAATTTCATTTCAATAAACATCTTTAATTTTAACATATATCATCCTTCCTCTTTTTAGAAGAAAAAATGTATACATATATAGCAATTATATTTTAACCCCCCCGCCCAAAAAACTTATTTTTTTGGCTGAAATGTTATTCCACTTTTATTAGAAATCCTCTTTTCCTTACAGCCTAACCTCAAGAGGTAGCCAAATATTAATAGTCTCAATATTCTAGTCCAGAATACCCACACTCCCAACATTCAGACAAGCCTTTCTAATTAGGGAGAAAGTATGGATCCGCTTTAGGCCTCTACACATCAGCCTATTCAGATTTCAGATTCAAAGAAGTCATGATTTAACTCCAGTTTCTCATCTGAGATTTAGTGGTCATCTGACTTGTCTATGAACTATAATGGAGAAATTTTAATCAGTCTTAAGGGGGTTCAGTTTTGGTAGAATAAGACAACCCCTTTAGAAAACTTTGAAGGCAATTCTAGATTGCAGCTGAAACGGTTTTTCATCCATCAGTTTATTAGGCAGTTCCTACTTGTCCCCTCCCCAATCCATATGTATCATTCACTACTTTCTGGATGCAGAAACATGATGGCGTCTATTTCCCATTCCCAGCCTTTTGCAAATCTAACAAACACCTACATTTTCCAGCTGTGGCTCAAAAGCACTGTTTTCCAACCCAAGCATTCTTAGGACCTTGATCGCTGGTGCTTTCTTTCATTCTAGTAGCAGTCTCAACAGAGGTGGTACTCAGCAAGTTCTGACCAGTTCTGGAGAACTAGTAGTGGAAATTTTGAGTAGTTCGGAGAGCAAGTAAATACCACCTCTGACTGGCCCCATCCCCATCTATTCTCTGCCTCCCGAGTCCCAGTGGATCGGGAGGGAATGGGGATTTTGCAGTATCCTTCCCTTGCCATGCCCACCAAGCCAAGCCATGCCCACCAAGCCATACCCACAGAACTGGTAGTAAAAAAATTTGAATCCCACCACTGAGTCTCAGGCATGATTGACTGAGTGCCTGGCATACCTCTGCCGTGCTCCCAGGAATTGGTCACTATGCTGTGTGGCTATGTGATCCTGGTTGCTGGGTAATTATGTTCCCTCCCATTGACAATGGCTGTACTGTGTGTGTGTGTGTGTGTGTGTGTGTGTGTATGTGTATGGTTTTAAAAAGCTTGCAGCTGATACAACCATGGCCTATTACATCAACACACTATCTCCAGCCTAGAAACTCACAGTCATTTCAGCCTGCGGGCTAGATGTGTCATGTGCTGGCCACTCCTGGTTTAGCGAAGGAGGAAAAAGTTGTGATATGTCACATTGTGCCACCCTGACGATGCAGGTTTGATACCCCTTCTTACTAGTTTGGATTGGTTCAGCCGAATAGGTAGTAACTCAGCCACCCATGCCTCCGAACCAGTTCTATCAGCAGCGCCATAGGCACCACCATCTTGTTTTTTGTTTTGCGCATGTGCTGAAGCAATTTTTTCACTACTGCGCATCCTGAGCGAGCAGGCAGTAAAAGCAGCTGGAACCCACTCCTGCTTGCTTTATATCTACCATGATTCAACCTCGGTAAATCATTTGCTTTACCACCCACTGCTCACAATACTGCAAAACTCCCCCTCATCTTGACCACCTCATTCTGGTTGCAACATTGAAGTGTTTCTATATTACGTCCGTGAAGCCAAATCATCCATTCTTCTACAAAGTTGCCATGAACCTACAAGGAACATATGATGGGAAAAAAATTGCCTACTCCTTAGTGCTCTGATTATTGTAAAAAAAATAAAGGAATCCCTGCAGATTTTACTAGTTGTTGCTGACTCTAGGGGGAGGTGCTCATCTCCAATTCAAGGCCATTGAACCAGCATGGTCCAAAGACATGTTCATGGTCACATGGCCAATATGACATCATGGAGCACTGTTGCCTTCCCACTGAAGTGGGACCTACTTATCTACTTGTATTTGCATGCTTTTGAACTGCTAGGTTGGCAGGAGTTGAGGCAAGAACGGGAGCTCACCCCGTCATGTGGTGCTTGGATCTTGAATCTGGACTGCTGGCTTTCCATCTAACAAGCCCAGCATCATAACCTCTGAGCCACCACTCTGCTACTTTGATTATTGTGGTGTCAGGGGGGTAAAAAAAACTACGGTGCTATAAGAGGAAGATAGTGTGGAAGGGTGTGTGTGAGAGAGAGAGGGGGGAGAAGGGAAGACATACATGTGTTGGAAGAAATGTCCTGGGTTTAGTTCCAAGTAGGGAAAAGACACTGGAAACATGGAGGCTGCTTGGAAAGATGGTTTTAATGGTGGACAGGATCACATGGCTTGAACTCCTGAACAGAAAAGGGGGATCACAAGCTTCAAGATGTTGGATGAAGAAGAAAAAGGGCAGAGATGCTGAAAGGTTTATGCGCTTTCTGGGCTTTGAACTTGAGCTTGTATTCGGATTGGTTGTCAGACTCCCATGGGGCCATGCAGGGGCAACTCTGTAGGCTGTGTTTTGAATCCAAGTTTGGTTGAACATTGCTTCCTCCCAGGTGCCCTGTGGTGAGATCAGTAGAGGGTTAATCCTACCTTTGTTATGTAGATTAGACTGGCTCAGGCCTTAATGGCTCATTGACAAAGGTGTGGGGGGGGAGCTGAATTTCTGTCTCCCTTTTAGAGGAAATATTCTACCCTTTTAATATTTCCTAAAATATTTCATTTTCCAGTAGAGAGGTGGGGGCTAACTTCATACACATGGTTGCAAACACAGGAAAGCAAAAGCCAGCATGGGGACTGATGAGAAGGAAATGATTGCTAGAAGGAAAAGGTGAGCACTGGGAGACTGGTCTGCACAGGAGGCAGACACTGAAACCTGCTGTCAGGGTTCCAAATAACATCCAAAAGTAAACCAGAGTCCAAGGCAAAGTATTGCTGAAAGTTCCAATTTATTAAGAGAGCCATGTTGGCACATCTGGGAAAACCCAAATCTGAAAGCTTCCCGGTTTTTCCCACCTAGTTGAAATTTCAAAATCTTCCCCCCCCCCACACCCATAAGTCCATCACATGGTCCAATCTTCCACTGCCATGCTGGCAGTTCCACCCATCCAGTTCCAGTCAGGTGCAGAGGTACAAAGACAAAGGATGACCTTGGCTTTCTAGATATAATTTTGTTATGGCTACAATGCATCTCACTCCTACAATTCCCCCTCCCATTTTCCCACAATAGAAAATGCATAGTAGAATAATAGAAAGTGTGGCAGGCCAAAGATCCAAAAAAAAAAAAAAAAAGATGGCTGCAGGCCTGACCCTTGCCTTCCTTGCATGGAGGGGAAAAGCAAGAACCAGGGGAACAGCCATTCAAATCTTGTTGTGGCTGTCATCTGGCCTGAACACCAACCCATTGCCATTGTCATTTGATATTGCAAAGTGGATGGAAATTTCCAAAGGGAAATCAACTGGGAACAGAATGGTTGAATTGCAATTATGGAACTGCCCTCAGCCAACTTTACAATTTTGAGACTGGATTGCAATGGCTGATGCACACTCTAGACTGCAGTTCAGTGCAGGGCCTGATTAGCGTCATCTGTTCTTCCACGCAGAAAGCAGTGGGAGATCCATATTGTGGTTTGGGACAAGCAGGAGGAGCCAAGCCTGCCAGGTTTGAGTCATCATAGACCTTCAAGGTTTTACTACAATGCCTCCTTTAATAGACCAGCTTATAAATGATCTAGCAAAGAGATTCAGGGCAAAACCTGTCTGAATCCATTAAAAAAAGCAACTTAAAATTCACCATGCAAGCATTTGAGAGTTGTGTTAATAAACAATTTTTTGCTGATACCAAAGTAATGTGTTTTGCTTTTGTATTATTATTGTTAATGGGTTTTCTGTGATGCCAGGAGAACTGGTCCAGCAGGTTGGCAAGCCTGGGTCCCCTGGTAAGTATTCCTTCCTCATTGAGCTAGTAGGTTGCCAGACTGAGCAAGGGGTATTCACAAGCCTTCCTCTTCTCAGCAAGACACAAAATCAGTGGTGAAATTCAATTTTTTTTTACTACCGGTTCTGTGGGCATGGCTTGGTGGGCGTGGCAGGGAAAGGATATTGCAAAATCCCCATTCCCTCCCCACTCTGGGGCTAGCCAGAGATGGTATTTGCCAGTTCTCCGAACTACTCAAAATCTCCGCTACCGGTTGTCCAGAACCTGTCAGAACCTGCTGAATTTAACCCCTGCTCAAAATATTTTACTAGCTTTCCTGTCTGGGTTCTGGGATGCCATAAAGATTGGCACTACTGATTACTGGCAAACTTAGTCTCTCCTGGAAAGGTCAATCATCCCTGGCAGAACTCAATGTAAGCGATTCACCAGCAATGGTCTGTGTTAGTTAGAAGAGGCAGCAGATGCAACAAGATGGCTCAATAAAATACAGTGTCAAAGTGACTGGCAAATCACAAAAAAAGTGCCCTTTGTGATTTTATCACTACAATGGCCATTTGTAGAGCAATCAAAGCGTGGACCAGTGTCTGTAAGAGTTAGCTGGCACCCGTTCACACATATCAAGACACTTAAACCTGCCTTAGTCATGCAGAATTTAAAAGTAAAGAATGACTTCAAAATATGAGTCAGCCTTGAGCTCATTTTCAGACTACTGACAGAGCTGAGTTTCCAGTTGTGTGGCACAAAAGTGTAACATTCCATTAGTGCAAGAGAGACTTGGGCACTTCAAAGAAGTTGAAAGTTAAGAACTGTCTATTAATATGAACCTTGCTAGCCAAAAAGAAAAAAAAAGACTTTGAGAAGCCAGGAGTTTCACAACATGGCAAAGCTGCTGTTTTAGAGTTAGAATACTGCATATGGTCCTTTACAATTTCCAATGTGGAAGAAATGCCTTCAAATCCTCAAACAAGTTGCAGCCATCACATTCGATTCATTTGGGGTCATTCGGACCTCTTCTTTAATGTACTAATCTGCTTTGAGGAGTGATTTAATCAGAATTGAGTTGAGCTGAATCTCTCTTCAAGATTTCACACGGTTCTTTCATGCACTACAGACTGTATCTTGTTGACACAAGTAGTCCTCTAGTTGCATTCTTTGTCTACGCCATCAACCTGCCTAAGCAGGGGGTTGGACTAGAAGACCTCCAAGGTCCCTTCCAACTCTGTTATTCTATCTATTCTAACCTGTACATTTGGGGAAATGGACAAACAGCAGAAGGATGGAACCAGTGATTTATTTATTAGATTTTTTTAAAAAAAAATCCCACTTTATTACTTGATAAGTAACTCAAGGTGGTGAACACACCTAATACTTCTTCTCCCTATTTTCCCCACAATAGCAACCCTGTGAGGTGGGTTGGGATGAGAGAGAGAGAGAAAGAGAAAGAGAGAGAGGGAGAGAGAGAGGGAGAGAGAGAGGGAGAGAGGGAGAGAAGGAAAGAGAGAGAGAGAGAGAGAGAGAGAGAGAGAGAGAGAGAGAGAGAGAGAGAGAGAGAGAGAGAGAGAGAGAGAGAGAGATTACCCAAGGTCACCAGCTGGCTTTCATGGTAAAGCAGGTCTAGAATTCACAGTCTCCTGGTTTCCAGGCCAGCACCTTAATAATCATCATCTTCATTTAATGACCCCATAATCCTTGGCAGGGTGGAATCTGAGCAACTAAATGGAGCTAGAAGAGTGTTTATTGGCTGGATGCCCTTCCTGTCGCCAAGGCAGAGTTTTGTTCAGCAGATATATTCTCAGTGTGACCAGAGAGAGAAATATCTGTTTCTACCTAGGAACTCATAGCAGTGGTGGGTTTCTACTGGTTTGGCCCGGTTAGGCCAAACTGGTGGTGGTTTGGCAGCCTGTGTCACTGCAACCGGCAGCGACACAGGCCTGTCATGCCCCCGAACCAGTGGCCTGGGCAATGCCGTAGTGCCGCCATCTTGTTTTTTGCTTCTGTGCAAAACAATTTTTATTGCACTGCACATGCATGCAAAGTACGCACATGAGCAAACCGGCAGTAATATCTGCCGGAACCTACCCATGACTCACAGCCTCCTGATTGTGAGGCGAGAGTTCCACCTTTAGGCCACCACACCACTCCTAAGCCAGCACCTTAATGACTACACCAAATTGGCAGAAGCAGGCACAGACAATGTGTTTCCTCTGAGTCCTTTCAGATAAACAGTATTGGTCTGGGCAAAGACTGTGATCCCCAATAATAAATAAAATAATAAAATACAGCCCTCATTGTCCAGTACCACACGTTATACATCCACTGTTCAGAAATGTCTAAAGATTAATAGGTTTCCTACTATGGCCACTGAGGTAAGATTCTAGCCACTTTCCTGAAACTTGAGTAGAACAGAAATTGTGAAATGCTGCCCAGTCTAATGTCTGGATTAATCACAATTGATGGCATAATTGTCTGCGCTGTGTGTGCTGCATTGCCTTTTCCCCATTCCTACAGTGCCTGCAAAATCAGGACCCACAACTGTGCTTTTTTGGTTTCAGTCACTCCTGAAAGTCCAGATTCCCCACTTCTGCCTGAAAAAGCCATCCAGACTCCCACACACACACAAACACACCTTCAATGAGAAGATTTCTGTCTCTTGTACAGCTTAAGTGCTCTTTGCTGGAATGAAGTTTCTATTGTCACACTGCCCATTTTCAACCTCTTCCACTTGGTGGATGTTATCTCACTCTAGTTTCTGAATATATCACAAAACATTTTTTGATATATCTTGAATTCACAGTTTTCAGCAAGAGTGACAAAATGTTCCCTTTTTAAAACACTTTTGCTCTCTCCCTCTCCGTTGTTTTTGTATGATTGAAGTTGTTTCCTCATTAATCGGAGAGAGATACTAAGAGTCCCTGATCTCTGTATTCCTTGGCACTTATCAAATTTTCTGTCCTATTTTTTTATGAAGGATTAAAAAAAAAATGGAAAAGGGGTATTTTGCAAAACAGAAGAGCCGAGGTGTGCGCAGTGGTTAGAGTGCAGTACTGCAGGCCACTTCAGCTGACTGCTATCTGCAGTTCGGCGGTTCAAATCTCACCGGCTCAAGGTTGACTCAGCCTTCCATCCTTCCGAGGTGGGTGAAATGAGGACCCAGACTGTGGGGGCAACATGCTGACTCTGTAAACTGCTTAGAGAGGGCTGAAAGCCATATGAAGCGGTATATAAGTCTAACTGCTAGTGCTAGAGCGTTAGCATCAAATATTTATAGTACTTACAGCAATGTCAATATCCCCTTATTTATCACTCACAATTGAGTAGAAGAGACTGAAAAAGTGTATCTGTTTCCTTGTCTGTAATGACTTCTTTTCAGGATGAGCATGAAGGGGGTGTAATTTGAATTATTTTGTTCTGTGGGATAGGAATCTGCCATATTTCCAGGATTTATATTGTATTTAAAAAACTGTACCAAAAGTATAGCAAACAAGGGTTGGCTATAGGATCAATCCAGTGGTGGGTTTCAAAAATTGTTGGAACCTACTCTGTGGGTGTGGCCTCCTTTGTGGGAGTGGCTTGCCACCCATGTGACTGGATATGAAATTATGAATTAGTACTTAGGTCAGTCCAAGTAGCTATTCAGAAACTCTGGCATTGAAGCATGCAAGTCTTAAAGCTGTCAAGTTATAAGATCCTTGCCAGTGGTGGGTTTCAAAAATTTTTGGAACCTCTTCTGTAGGTGTGGCCTGCTTTCCGGGTCCACTGGTGGAACCTCTTCTAACCGGTTCGGTAGATTTGACTAACCGGTTTTACCGAATAGGTGCGAACTGGTAGGAACCCACCTCTAGATCAATCCCACCAGTGTTATTCCTGACTGGAGTGCATTCATCTAATATTTATTTCAAATATATCCCTAACATTCAATTCTATGTGTCTATGTACTATCAAGAAGACTGAATAAGGATACGGAAAGGCAGGATTAAGCAGTCATTGAAATCCATGTGTTCATATAAACATACATAGTTATTATGTTATTGGCCCAATGTTGTCCAATGTCTTATTTATTTGGTATATTTTTGTCCTATTATTTAATGCTTCAAATTGTCATGTCAGATAAGTTAACAATAATTGGTAGAACCCTGCAGACTGTCCACAATTCCATCCACTGTGGCTCTTCACTCATGATGTCAAGTTATTCTACTTCAACATGATAGATTGTTGAGGGTGAGCCAATTTCCATATCATTCACTTTATTTCGTTAATAGAGGGCTTTAGGAAGAAATATGAGCTGATTGCTCCAATAGCAAAAGTGTGGTGCTGTAAAACTGTACCACACTTTTGCTATTGGAGCAATCAACTCATATTTCTTCCTAAAGTCCATAGCTTAAAGTGCTGAAGAACTTAAGCATCCCTTTAAGAACATGCATAATTGAGATCTCAACTATTTTAATAATTGGCCTCATACTTAATACCAGGCGTGATTTGCTTAGTTTTGGCTTAAGATGATGTACAAAACAAAACATGACAGTCTGAACAATGTGACTGCTAAACTATCATATATTGTATGTCAAATAAATCCATATTTGGCATATAAATCCAATAAACCAAACCAAACCAACCAAACCAAACCAAATATCAATATACAAAGCAAGAATTGGCCTCCAAATGAAGACTACACCTCAGTTTTTGGAATTCAAATAGCAGAGTGAGTAAAAGAAAAAGATGGAGTTCCAAAAGGCAGTGATGAATGCTGACACTAAACAATTACCCTCAGAGTCTTCTTAGTGATTGCCCAAATTGGAAGTCATTTCCTTTGTTCCTAAGGTTATTTTCAAGAATCTGAAGTGGAAATAATTTCTACTTCCTCTTTTAACAAACAGAACTTTGTTTCTTTGCTGTTATAAGAGCTTGAGGCTATAAAAGCTGAGACAGGAACCAGCACTTCCTGGGCTAGAAAAAGTCACTATGTTAAGCCGGTCTCAGGTACTGCTGAAGAATATCAAGAGACCCACCAAGTATCTATTAATTAAGAAGAATAGGATGCTGATGACCATCTTCCAAGAAGCAATATAAATCTTTTAAATATCAATGGATCACATTTTCTGTGATTTTCTGTATAATATTTTGATAGTATATTTAGATGATTTTGCTATAAAAAGCAAGGATCTATTTTCTTTATGATGATTAAATGTGAACAGTTATCTGACACCTTCACGACTGTAGATTATGCTAAGTTTCAGGAATGCACCTTTGATTTGACTGTGTTGGACTATTTGGGCTACTGTGTTTTGTTTTGTTTTTTTTAAAATGGAGTTCAAACATATCCAACTGGGGTGCCATTGATTATGTCTACATTATACTGTAGGTTAACCTTTTAAAGAACCAAATTCTCTCAAGTGGAATTTCCAAGTTCAGTATACCTTTCTTCAATCAACCAGGCATTCACTTCTCAGCCCATACTGCATGTGAGAAAGCAGCTGTGTAAAATTTCTTGTGCTGTTCTGCATCAACATGCTTTGCTTGTCCCAGCCATACATTTACCTGGGATGTATGACAAATGAGGCTTTAAAAAGGCTTACTCCAGGCAATTTAGTGCGATAAGTTGACGAGTCCATGGCATACTGATGGTTGAGGATTTAGTATGGAAAAGGACAGATAGTGAAATGCTGAAATATTGGCAAGACAGCAAGACAACCAGAACCTCTTGGAAAAAAATGTTAAATTTCTAGAGGGTGGTTGGCATATTTAAATTTGATTTTGAAGGGCTTTAGCATGACAGAAGAGGTGAAAACTCTAGAAGGAAGACTGTGACTGAGCGTTTGTAGTCGCTGGTGAGAATTACCATGCTGTGGTGGCACCATAGTTAGAGCGCAATACTGCAATCTATTTCTGCTGACTGCCAGCTGCCTGCAATTTGGCAGTTCAAATCCTACCAGGCTCAAGGTTGACTCAGCCTTCCATCCTTCTGAGGTGGGTAAAAGGAGAAGCCAAATTGTTGATGTCAATATGCTGACTCTGTAAACCGCTTAGAGAGGGCTGTAAAGCACTGTAAAGCGGTATATAAGTCTAAGTGCTATTGCTACTGCTATTGCAAGAGAACTTTGAAGAGGCAGCTGTGCCAGAAAAAGGAAAGCCAGTGACATAGCAACTGGATGGTGGAAGAGGTCATCAAGTTTGTTTGACCAGTCATGTTTGGAGACAGGCCATCATTCCGTTCAATACTGCCAGAAGAGAAGTTATGCCAAAAGACAGCAACCAAGTACCAATTGCTAATCTTGCCCAATAATAATTATGCAGGGCAGGAAAGACAAGATACCCAGCCAGAAAGAAATTGTAGCAGCCACTGTGCTAATCTAGCCATTCAGTTATAGCTATCAGTAATTAAAGTTAAAGAAAAGGGTAGGAAGGAGGAAAAAGAGAAAACCAAACTGGATCCTTTAATTTAAACCTTAGCCATTAACATCCAGTGGTAAGATGAATCTTCAAGGGACTATAATCAAGATGGGTAAATCCAAGAAGAACAAGAGGCAAAGACCCCCAAATAAGCATTTCCATAAGAGAAGACTAAAATAAAATAAAATCCTTATCAATTCTATGTAGAAAAATCTGTGGAGTCATTGCTGCTGAGTTTGATTGTTTGTTTGTAGACATTTAATTATCCAACAAGGAAACATCATCAGTGTCATCATGATCAGAGAAATAATTGTCTCTAGAGCAATGTTTCTCAACCTTGGCAACTTTAAGGTGTACATCATTTTAATTCTCAGAACTTCCCAGCAGCATGTTGGCTGGGGAATTCTGGGAATTAAAGTCCACAAACCTTAAAGTTGCCAAGGTTGAGAAATGCTACTCTCGGGATTAAGGAAGATCTGGGAAAGCAGCCAAAGTAAAATCACCTGGCGAGTGAGATTGCCAGGTGCTATTAGGGACAGTGCCCAGAAGGTAAAAGTGAAAGCCAGACAGACTTAGCTAGGCAGGAAAGAGAGGGTAAAGAAAAAGCAATGTTTTTCTGAATCACACTTATTATTAAGCAGGTTTTCTTTTTTTAAAAAAATCACCAGGAAAGACCCCATAAGCAGTTTTTAGGCTAACCACAGAGCTCCAGAACACTCTGTCATCCAGAACCCATAAATGGAGTCTGCTGATTTTGCTTTGGGAATTGTGCCTCTGCAGTTCATTCTACAATCTGAGGAAGCCTCCTTACCCTAGGAATTCCTTCCAAGAAAATCTTCCAAGCCAAGAAACTCTACACTGTTTTTAACAAGGAATTTTTGGCCTGCAGGGGAACTTTGCAGCACTAATGCCATCTCTTTGGGCACTGAAAACCTCACAGACGTCCAAACGGATGACCAGAAATAGGAGCACTTACAAACTTCTCAGAAACCCATTCAGTGCTAAACAGATGCAATGGGGGCACTGTGTTTATCTTGCTTTCACTTTCATATCTTTTACATTTTTACCCTCCCTCCTTACCTGTAGTACATTAGGGGCTAGAAGGAAGCTACTTCTCAACCGATTAAACAACCAGTTTGGTGATCATGTACTTCGCCTAATGCGCTTGCGCACAGTGTTCAAAATACAGGAATTTGAAGCTCAGCTGCTTACCTTCTAAGGCAGCCTCTAAGGCATGGAAATCAGCTGTGCCATGCTAATCAACTGAGCCAGAAAGAAGGAAATACAAGACAGGATGGGGCGGGGGTGGGTGGAAAGGTCCAGCTGATTGTCCGAACTATCGCTTTGCCTGAACCAGTCCGAACCGGCTGCAGCCCACCACTGCTACTTCTTAACTGATTTAGTTGGTGCTCAGCAAATGTAGGATTCCTATTTACAAGTTTGCATAATTCCTTTGCTTGGCCCTTCTTGTCTTAGGAAGAAGAACTGTCCCATAATGACCAGTTGCATGCCTTTTGTTCCTTGAAGGATGTAGTATTACAGTTTTTCCATGACAATCAGCAAGAAGGGCATGTTGAAGTATTTAATATTACTCATTTTCCTTGTTACTTTTGGTAGCTCTCATTATTTCAGATGTCAGGAACTATTTCTTCAGTCCATACTTGTTGACCTACCGGGCACCAATCAACAAATCAAATGAATTATTACATCCCTTTTATTCCCCATGGCTGCTTTGGAAAACACTCCTTAGACTTTATAACTGTCCTTCCAAATGTCCAAGAGCTAGAGACTGTCCTGTAGCTACTTATCCCATCCCTGGTTATCCCATTTCTTTCCTTTCCATGCCTTCTCTATTCTTGAAAGTGTAATGTTTTGGTTGGTTTGCCATTCACTTAATTTTTGATAGATGTCCACACTTTCAGGATGTTTTTAAGTTAAACTTCAACTATCACACATGAAGCTCTGGTTGTATTGTGTCCATCACTCACATTCAGAAGAAGAAATGGAGAGAAATATACCAATCTTAGTGCAATATCTTTGTTTCTCTGTAAACTATTAGCAAGGCAATTGACTTATCCTTTTACATAGGGCTGAGTTAATTTATAATAAGTAAGTTATTGCCATTTTTGGCTACCTAACTAATACCTGTGCATTCTATTGAATGCTTCCCAGCCCTGTCCGTTTTTCTGTAGAAACTTCAAGTTTCTTAACACCTCCTCAGGGATTAAGTAATTGCTCTGTTGACTGCCATTGCCAGGAGGACACCCCAAATTGCTTTTTGAGATCACATCTGGCTTTCCAGCAGTTTTCTTCTTACCATATGACCATCTAAAAACCTGGATGTTGAGTTTATTGAGCCATTCTCTGTTCTAGCACAGATCAGTTCTATGGCCTTTCTTTTGCAACTTCCAAACATAGAAATATATGTCCAGTTTTCTACTATTGTTACCTAAAAGTATCCCTATAAATATTTCTGCCCCACCACATCCTCATCTTGACCAGACAAATGAGTTATGGGAAGGAATACACAGGCAGTTGACATATACACACTGCATCTCCTTTGGCATTTCACTTGCAATACTGTCACAAGCTGTCCCGTGGCCATAAAATCAAATTTCTTGAACTGCCAGCAGCTTTGGCTCCAAAGGGAAAGAAAACAATTAATGGAAGTGAAACACTACCTAGGCAAAAATGAGAAAGAGTATTTGCGGATGGCGGAAAGGAATCTCCGATAAATAAATAGAACTGGGAATATCTACTTCTTTAGGCCAGGGTGAAGGAAGGGTAGAATCTCACTGGCTCCAGCTGAAGGAAAATGAATATGGGACGGGGGATAAAACCAGGGGTGGGATTCTACTGGTTCGGACCGATTCAGGTGAACTGAATCATCTGGTACCAAACCGGTATGTTCCCACTAATAAGTGGGCCTGCCGGCCCACTCCTACACTTTACTCAGAGGTGAGTTCCTACCAATTTAGACTGGTTCAGCCGAGTATGTAGTAACTTGGCCTGCCACGCCCCCGAACTGGTTCTCCTAGTGGTGCCTACGGTGGCGCCATCTTGTTTTTTGCTTCTGCAAATACACAGAAGCATTTTTTTAAAATGCTGTTCATGCGCTCCCTGAGCGAACCGGCAGTAGCAGCAGTCAGAACCCACCCCTGGCTTTACATACCTTTATCTTCTCAACTGAGTAACTCAGCAGAGTGGATTGCCATGCCTCAGCTGTTTTCCTTCCCAAGCAGTAATCTGGAAGGTAAGTCTTTGCTAAACTGTGTGTGCATGCACAGAGAACTGGTTGTTAAACTGGTAGGATCCCACCCCTGTGTAAAACACCTTCTGGTTGTCTACTAACAGAAGGAGGAAGAGGGAGAAGTTCTTGGGATGGTATAGTACAGGGGGTCTCCAAGGTTTCTGGTTGGGAAATTCTGGGAGTTGAAGCTCAAAAAGTCTTAAGGTTGCCAAGTTTGGAGATTGCAGGTGTAATAGCTAAAAGTTTGAGGTTGAGAGTGGTTCCTAGGGTCAAAAGCGATTATGCAAACATATCTTGGCAGTTTTCCATCAGGAGACCCTTCACTATCCATAAGCTCAGAAGAGTGGGAGAAAGACATATTTGGACCTTGGGATGTTTATTGTAGATACAGATTCATTTTGTGACCCAAATCTGATTCAGATCCTGCCTCTTCTTGTCAACCAGTAGAAAGTGTGTTGATGGTTGGAGGCACCTAGTTTCACTGACTTATTGCTGGTGCAAGATGCAAGCAGAGTTTAAAGAGGCCAGTCGCCAAGTTTGCCATCACTACTCTGGGACAGCATATGGAGAGAACTAGTGAATTATGCATTTACATATTTTAAGATCAATAATTATATGTAAATCCATTCAGAAGGATTTTTAAATCTATATTTTCAACTGCACCTAAGTAGTCAGACAAGTCCTACCTCTTTTTTTATTGGTATGGATGAATTTGTTAATTTGGAGGCACAATTTTTCCCAAATCAAATTACTTCTTTAGAAATGTCTCAGCCATCTCTGAGACCTACTGATGGTTTTGAGCCTTCGTTCCCCATCCCGTCATCCTATCATGACATTACTGCTCTTGCTGTTACTTGAAAATTATAGCACTGTTTCTGCTTTGAATGCATTAAGCAAAATTAAAGGGAAATATATATTTCCATAATTTATGAAGAGAAATTGCCACAAATCTCTCTCTCTTTCTATGACTGAATAATTTTTCCTAAGAGAGATCCTAATAGCATTTAGATTCTGTATTTTCTCCTCTCGTTTATACATTTTTCATCCTTCCCAAAATGCAAGCATGCCACCCACTTCAAAGGTCATTTTATTCCTACATGGATTGTATATTTAAATAGAGAATAAAAAGGGAAATAGTAAGTAAAGATTATCACATAGGACAGCAATTGTGGTTTCACAGCATCCCACGAACAAAGGTGGTATGCTGCCAGTTCGCATTGGTTCGAGTGAACTGGTGCAAACCAGTAGTGGAAGCTGTGCCGGTTCAGGCAAACCAGTAGTAACAGTGGTGTGAGGCTCCGCCCACCCACCCACTCTGATATCATCAAAGACCTTCTGTGCACAGGAACAGGCACTTCCACTACCAAACCGGTAGTGTAGAAAATAGAATACTATCTCTGCCCACCAAGGAATGAAACAAACAATACTATATATGCCAGCAATGGCAAACCTTTTTGGCTCATGTGCCATAAGGGGGGGGAGCGCAGGGGGGTTGTGCGCAGGTGTTCCGCACCCATAATGCAATGTGTGACCCCCCCCCATGCAAATGCATACATGAGAGGCACTCCCCCCATTTTTTGCATGCTTTTTTTTGCCCTCTCCAGGTTCCAGAGGCTTTATAGGAGCCTGGGGAGGACAAAAACAACATCCCGCGTCCCCCCGGAGGCTTCAGGGACCTTCAGGAGGCTTCCCTGAGGTCTCTGGAGGGCTTAAACCGACCCTATGAGAAAACCGGAAATCCATTCCCAAATTTCTGGTTTGCCCATAGAGCTGGTTTTTTGTGCTCCAGAGGCTTCAGGGAAGCTCAGGAGGGCCTACTGGGTGGGGGGAGGCTCTTTTCACCCTCTTTAGGCTCTTATAAAGCCTCTGGAGCCTTGGGAGCGCGAAAAATGGCTTTAAAAAAGGCTGAACTGGCCAGTGCGCGCATGCATGCTGGCCAGCTGACAGGGCAACACCTCGCATGCCCTGATAAATGGCTCTGTGTGCCACCTGAGGCACACGTGCCATAGGTTCGCCATCCCAGATATATGCCATAATATTTTATTTTATGATTTGCACAAGGCAGCACACTAATGCATTTCCTCCACAGACTGAAATGTTTCCTGAGGATGGTCCCTAATTTCCTGTTAAAGTGTAGGAAATTTAGTTTATCTTCCTATCTTGGCTGGAGAGCCATCACACTGTCAAAAGGTAGACGTAAAAGGAACCTCTCCAACTGTTGCCAATAAAAGGAAAATATGAAAAGTATCTATCTTCTGAACAGAGAGATCGTTATCTCATTTCATATCAAAAAGGGGGGGAACTGCATTAGGGATCTAAAAAATATTGTTCTATGCTGACAGACATCAATTAGTAGGGAGGTTTAGTTCCCTACAGTCCTAGCCAGCTTGCTAGGTGGAGAGAGGGAAGGATAGATAGGGGCTGCCATTCAACAATAACTGGAAAGATTATAGGTTGCACAATGCTCACTTATAATAAGTTTTGGGTGTTCAGTATGAAACCTTAATACGAATAAACAACTGAGCCACATGGGTCTTTATTTTCTGAGGCAATAAAACTTTTACTTCACGCCTGATTTTCTTGCTCTACTAGCAAATAAATAATGAGGAAGCGCACCATCCTATTTAAAACCCATGACATTACAGTATACATTGGTTGAGGCAGTTAGTTGGGTGATGCTCTGAATTCAATTACAAAAGGTTTTTTCGGAGCACACAGGGGCCTAATCCCAAGAGCAGGCATTTATTTTGAAGGTTTGCAGACAAGTATTACATTTGAACCCTATTTACCAACAGAGAACCCATTGGAGTCAAATTCAAAGTGCTGCATAGCTCCATAGGTTATGTCTATTGTAGCTGAAAGGATCCACACTCAGGAAGGTCATTTATCTGTATAAGGCATATACAAAAAGAAGAGGTCAAAGAATATGAGGCAGACTCAGAAGATGGAGAAATAACATCAAGAAGAGCAAGAGCCAGCACTTTGTATCTCCCGTGACACCTGAAGAGGTAAAAGAGGAAGAGGAGAAGGAGGAAGGAGGAAGAGGGAGGAGGAGGAGGAGGAGGAAGGAGAAGAAGAAAAAGAAGAAGGAGAAGGAGAAGCAGCAGCAGCTCTGACTTTTGTCTGCTTCATCAGGAATTTATCACTTTCTTCTTCCGAACATTATCATGGCCTTCTTAATATCAGCTTGCTGGAAACTTGGATGGCAGCCATGCTGTTTACCTCATGATACTTTCATGATTTTCTCTCATATTTTGACTTTAAAAACAATGGCAAGAGAAGCAAAAGCACTGAGGAAACCCCTAATTAACATAACAGGTACCCTATAAATATTAACAGAACACTAAATGATTTATTCTTAGGGCTTCAAGGGCTTCCCAAATGCTGAAAAATGTTAAATAAACATTTCAGATGCTTCTATGGGTCTCTGCTGAAAAGAAATGTACAGTGAATCATTGATCAGAAAACAGGACTAGTTCCTGTTACATTTTTTTAAAAATGTAGCATATTCGTTTGTCCTGTGTATGCTCCATGTCTGACCTCAAATACAACACTGCAAATTGATCTGGTCCATCCAGATTTATGATCTAACTCAATCTAATCACAATCATTGATACAATTAAGAAAGTAAATCACGGTAGATATGTGATTCAATCCACATATCTAAACAGATTTAAACAGAAATATCCATATCTGGCTGGTGCATTTCAAGCTGATTTGGACAACAGTAAATGTTTGAAGGGACACAGTGGCTTAGTGACTAAGACACTGAGCTTGTTGATTGAAAAGGTCAGCACTTTGGAAATTTGAATCCCTAGCACCGTGTAACGGAGTGAGCTCCCATTACTTGTCCCAGTTTCTGCCAACCTAGCAGTTCGAAAACACGTAAAAATGCAAGTAGAAAAATAGGGATCACCTTTGGTGGGAAGGTAACAGCATTCTATGTGCCTTCAGCATTGAGTCATGCTAGCCACATGACCACAGAGACGTCTTCAGACAGCGCTGGGTCTTCGGCTTTGAAATGGAGGTGAGCATCGCCTCCTAGAGTCGGGAACAACTAGCACATATTTGCTAGGGAAACCTTTAACTTACTTAAAAGCTTGTATATGGGCATGAAAGTTATCCAAATTGGTCCAACTCAAATTGAAATTATTTGATTTGATGATTGGAAATCGGCATTTCACTTCAGAAACCTGATGGATCACTTTCACGTGAATTCCCAAACTAAATATTCACACAGCACTCTTTTCTATGATCACTCATCAGAGCTAGAAGGAAAAGCTGGGCTCCAGGGAAAAAAAGTGGGAGCAGTTTTATTATGCTAAACATCTATTTAAAACAAAATATTTTCCCCAGGAGTGTTGTCACTAGAAAGATAGAAAAGTGGATTTACTTTTCTGATGGTTGAGTGTGGTGCCAACAGAATTTAAAATGTATTTAGGCTGGAAATCATTTTCCCAGTGCTGTTATATTATGCTGCTCATATCCAACAGACTGAACTCCATTTGATAAATTCTTGATTTGTGTAGAGAAAAAGCAAAACAAATATCAACGCCAGAAGCCAACTGCAGTTGGGCAAATATGATGATGAAGCTTCTGGCTTCCGTGCATTTTGGCAGATTGCATCCATTTACGAAAGCCAAGAAAACCATTTAAAACTCTTCGTATTCCACACTGAGCAAACATATAGCATTGGCTAATACAAACTGGTCATGGGGAAAAAAACCAAGAACAATATAAAGGAATGAGGTTGAGATGTGCAATTCTCTGATAACTATTTTGTTCTACTGCCCATTTTGGCAAGGCTGTTTTCATGACTGGCATTTCCGACCACCATCCCCATTTTTAAAAAAAATATTGCTGGAAGAATTCACCAGACCAGATGTGGGCAGATATTCTACTTACTGTCTATTTAAAAGTAATGAGGTAGCAGAGAGATCTTTCCCATCTTTTTTTTTTCCAGTGCTGGTATATTTACAGTAAGGTTGGGTTCTTGAAAAGAGGTATTCTCTGACATACTTTCCAGTATGATAGTTTGTTTAAAAAACATGCCACATCTCCATCTCTTCTGTGGATTTATTTTGAAGGAAGGAGAATGCTACTCAGACTTCACTTATTGCTGGCATATGTCTCATCAAGGATTCCTCTGCGGGCAACTCACCCAAGCTTCCCTCCCCACAATCATTCATTACCAGAGGCATTAGTCAAACGTCTTTTCTATCCCTAGTAAGTGGTTATAAAGAAATCAGAGTTCTGTACAGGATTAACTACATAGAATTTGGCATTAAATATATCTATATATGCTGTTTAATGTATTGTGAGGTTATCTGTAAAATTCCCAAACATCAAAGGTCATTTCACACTCATGCACAAAAATCAAAGTGCTGGAATGAGACAAAAGTAAAACAGTAGACACCAGTGGATATATCGCTTCACATTGCTTTTACAGCTCTCTCTAAGCAGTTTACAGAGTCAACATATTGCCCCCAACAATCTGGGTCCTCATTTTACCAACCTCAGAAGGATGGAAGACTGAGTCAACCTTGAGCCAGTCAGAATCGAACTCCTGGAGTGAGCAGTGAGTTAGCCCTTCCGTACTGTATTCTGACCATGGCTCAGTGAAATCGAGCTTAAAACTGTGAAAGGACATAAATGTATTCTTCTTACATCGTAGAATGTGCATTCCAATAGAAATTCCTCCAGCCCCATCTGTAGTTCTTCCATGTGTAATATATTGCTGAAATAAATGGGTGTGATGTCCTGGGGTGTGGCAAGAAAGCAACACAGCCAGAGAACAGGTCTAACTCCCCTTTATTGATCCAATTTTGCCCCCAAACATCCCCATGTTTACTACAAGTCCTGAAGCAAAGCTCTCACGTGCACCTTCAGCAACCTCTGGTTGTGAGTAGTGCAGTAAGCCAGGTTAGCCAAACAGTAACCAGGCCCAGCAGTCCAATAAGCCAGATTTAGCCAAAGAGTAATCTCTAGGGATCAACAAGTGCACACAAGGCTCACAGTTTCAATGCTTGTTTCCGACAAATGCCTTGCCAGCAGCACCTCCTTACATCTCAGTCCTCAAGTGTTCCTTGTGAAGGGGTGGGGCACTCTTCTTCCTCATAACTGGCTCAGTCTGCATTGTTCCTGCCTTCTCTCTTATCTCCATTCTCTAGGATCAGGAGGGGGTGGTCCTTGCTCTTCGCCTGAGCTGTCTCTCCTCTTCCTCCCTGTCTGTAAGCCTTTCTAATCCTGAAAAGCCTTGCCCAGACTAACTCTGCCCTTCCCCAGTTTCCTTCAAGGCCAACAAAATTACCCTATTGCTCTCTTTCAGCTCTTGTTCCAGCTCATCTTTCCCCGCAGATTCAGACTCCAACAGGGGCATGACACCGGGTTAGAGTTCTTACTTCTAGCTTCCATCCATGATGTACTTGAAGCTACATGATTCTTCCAGATCTAGCTCATGATCTAAAATTGATGTGGTATATTATAGTATGGAAAGGTATAGCAACTAAGTGTTAATCCAAGGAGAGGCAGATGAAGAGGAAGACCAACTTCAGCTATGGAAACTCACCAAGTGACTTTGAGCCAATCTCTGTCTCTTAATCCAGTCTGCTTTTAGGGGATAGAATGCTTATATTCTATAGTAGAATATTCTATATTCTATTCTATAATATAGGCTTATATTAGAGGGATCTAATATAAGCCATTTTGAACAAGCAGAACACAAATTAAAACAAACGAACAAACAGTAACATGGATTTCAAGAGCAAGCACTTGCAAAAATAGATTTCCAGCAAAGGGTCACGCACAAGGCAGCCTCCTCACTTGTGTAAAGCTCAAGGCCAATGGGTAACTATTAAATTTGTTTTACCAGGCCCATATTAAATGCATGTATCCTCAGGTGACAGCAGTCAGCGCTGATGGAACAAATGGGTTTTATATTGAAATGTGTACTTATTGGAACTCATTGCATAAAAGGCAAACTCACTAGCTGTTCAGTGTTTTATGTAGCACTTTTAAATAAAGAGATTTTGACTTACTTGGACAAGATGCTCAATGATAACCACCTCTGGCTTTGTTCATAAGAAAAAAATTTCTTCTAAATTCTGAAGATTTTCTTCATGTGTTGCAGGAGATCCTTTCAGTTTTGTTCTCATTCTGAATTTTGATAAGAATCTATACCTTGATACAAAGGTTATATCACCCAGTTTTATTTCTTTTGCATTAGTAAACCTCAGTGAGTAGTATGTTGAATTAGGCTGTTTCTCCCAGGGATTTTTTTTCTTTTTAGACAAAGAGAAAGAATCTACATGGAGTTCAATAAAATTTATTCCACTCCACATTCTGAAGAATTAATTATATAATTCAATCCACTGTGGTGAAAAGTCCTGTCTCCCAAAATATATTGCTTGAATTACCACATCTGTTTCATGACTTTTTCACTGAATCACTGTTTTTCTTTAATTTCAGTGTTGGCTGCTTACTTCATAGTTCACTTTGTACATGTTAATGATTCGGTTATTTAAGGATAGCTGAAAACTAAGGAGTAATATATAGTCTCAAAGAAAAGAAGGACTAGGGGTGACATGATAGCAGTAATACAATATTTGAGGGACTGCCACAAAGACAAGGGGGTTTAAGAAACCAACTAAAGAGAGAAGCAACTTGGAATTAAGGAGAAACTTCCTATCAGTGAAAACAATTAACCAGTGGAAAAGCTCGCCTTCAACAGTTGTCTGAAATGGTATAGGACAGGGATATCAAACTCAAACTCCGATTAGATTTGGTGTGTGGGGCTGGCCTGGAAACAGCAAAGGACTGGCCCATGGTGCCTCTGCCAGCAAAAATGGAGCTCAGGGGAGCCTCGTGCTGCCACCCCGTGCCCCATTTTCCCTGGCAGAGGTCTGCAGGAGCTCCATTTTCACTCGCAGAGGGCTATCAAAACAGACAAAACAAAATGAAACAAAAGGAGAAATGTTTCCTCTTTTGCCTTTGGGCATGAAAGAAAGGACAGAAGGAGAAAGGGGAAGAGGAAAGACAAAGAAAAAGAAGGAAGATGGGAAGAGAACAAGGAAGGAAAAATATAGAAAGAGGGAAAGTAAGAAGAAAGGAGCATGAAGAGGGAAGGAAAAAGAAGAAAAGGAAGGGAGGGAGGGAGGGAGGGAGGAAGGAAGGAAGATTATAATGAGAGTGAGGGAGAGTTTCAGAGAAGTCCTCCCTTAGCACTTGGCCACCACAGGTGCCTCTGACACGAGTTCTGTGTCATACCGACCATGGCCACACCCTACCCCACAGCCTTCCGAGGTGAAAGACAGCCCTGATGTGGCCCTCAATGAAATTGAGTTTCACGCCCCTGGTATAGGGCCTCTGCTTGAGCAGGGGGTTGGACCGGAGGACCTCCAAGGTCCCTTCCTTGGAGGTCCTCCGCTGCTTCAGTGATGCTGCATCGCTGAACCACCGCTGACAGCTAGGATCACATGATCATCATCACGCTCCCTGCCAGCTTCCTGTAAGGAAAGTCAATGAGAAAGCTGGCAGCAAGTCAAAAATTGATCCTACTCCTACTAAGTTATTTTTTTTTCTTTGCTCACTCATGGTAATTCAGTTTAGGTAAAGAAATATCTCTGAAATGATGACCCAGGGGTTGACTAGTCTCATTCTATGATAGGGTTTGCTAGAATCCCTTATATCTACATGAATTTCATGAAATGTAGTTATGGCCAAATGGTTGCAATCATTACCCAAATATCACAGAGCAAACAGCTAAGTTTCTATTTTTAGCTCTCTTTTCCAAACTTTGGCGCAGTAGACCGCTTATGTGACAAAATGGACATGTCATAAACAGTCAGAAAATATTAAAGATAACTGAAGTCATTTGCATTTTTATCTAAATAAATTCAGGCAAAGATGAAGGAAAGAAAACCCTCATTCATTAAGAGCTAAACAGAAAGTGGAATTCACCAATTTTAGTGATATAATCCCCACCACAAACAAGAAGACAAAGAATACATTTGACAATTGGATGGTACTATGGTATTAAGGTCAAATCCCTTGATATTTCACCCACAATCCCTAACTTGGATCGCGCCCAAGAGCAATACATTGTAGTCAAATACTTGGACCCAACATTTAAGCCATGGTAGCTCCTTTCTTTGTGTTTTCTTAGAGTGAAAATATCCCTTCCAGAAATCCATCTACTTGTCTCAGCCCTCATGCTAAGAACTCCTCATAGTGAGGAAATGGAATTACTGACTCTACAGCTAGCAGATCAGTGGATGTAATTGACCTCTGGCTTAATTGCCTATTCTTCCTTAGTCATCACTTGAAGTAAAGGCTACTCTGTGTTTCATGGAGAAGTAGGCTAGGTCATATGGGAGGGCTGGCTGAACATCACCAAGGATTTCATAATGACCAAGTCTTGCCAATCACCGGCCTATACTATTGTCTAAATATATTTTGTCCAAGTACGCAAAAGGCTCAGCAGTTAAAGACATTGAATGTCAGCTGGAGAGCTAATAGCCTGGGTTTGAGACCCGAGCTCTGCACAATGGGGTGAGCTCCCATTGCTTGCTCCAGCTGCTGCCCAGCTTGCAGTTTGAAAGTATGCAAATATATTAAGAAGTACCACTTCGGTGGGAAGGTAACAGTGTTTTGTACATGCTGGCCATATGACCACAGAAATTGTCTTTGGACAATGCAGGCTCCCTTAGCTAAGAAACAGAGATGAGCACTATGTCCTAGAGTCAGACATGACTGGACAGGAAAATCTTTACCTTTTGGCAAAAGGATGGATGGAGTTAATAAGCATCTGCAATATGCTCAATTTGACTCTTCCAGCTGCTAATGACAACTAAGGCAAACTTTCATGAACAAACTGAAAATTGGACTTTTTCATTGAACATTCATCCTTATATTGTGTCCCATTGCCTCTCTTCATTCTCAGGTTGTATATCAGAAGTGGTCCAGTTTCCAAAAATAGTTCCAGCCTGCTTTCCAATTAATTTGGTGATGGGGATGCTTCTTTTGAGCACAAAGGTTCAAGGAATAGGGATATTTGTTCCCTTCTTCCATTTTGTGAAGAAAAATGATATACCCATCATTCAAGGACTATTTTAATTAGTGACCATTGACAAATACAATGATTTTTTTTTAAAAAAAATCATTTTCCAAACAATGCCCGTATTTATGACCAAATTTTATACACCTGATACCAGGCTGGAGAGATAGCTGTACAGCAGAACTTTATCTGAATAAGAGCAGCAGCAACCAGTGAGCTTCATAACATCTGTCAGTCATGTATTCCCTTATCAATCATTTTGCTTAATAACCTGGTAACTGGAATGGAGCTTAGTTTCTAAAATGAAGGGTGTGGAATCCTTGCTGCTTTCTGAGCTTCTTTGCTTGCAAATATTTCATTTTCCAATCGGTAACATCATCAGTGTAGCTGCATGTAAGCTAGGTAATATTAGTGCTGAGATGAGGACACTGGCGATGTTACCTAGTAGGCTAATGAAATGTCAGCAAGAAGCAACCAAGCTCAGAGGACACTATGGAGTGCACAAAGCTCATCCCTGAGCAACATAGATTCTCTTCTATGGGAGAGACAGGGTATATTGCAGATCATTTCTTAAACAATAACCTTGAAGCTCTGTTCCAAGTGAAACTTCGTTCTTCAAAAACTACACCTGCCCATCATTCAACATGTCTACTTGGTCACATTTAAATATGGTCCAATAATGATCCCTGCCTGCCTCTCTCACAGACACCATTTCCTTCAGGGATTCATTCTTATTTTCCTTGGCTACTACCTTATTCCAAATAAAGTCCATAATGACGCTGAAATCTCTTATTCCAGTGATGGCTAATCTTTTTGTTGTCACATGCTGAAAGCACGCATGTGCACCCATAACACAATGTGTATGCACCCCCATGATCCCTCTGCATGCACACAGAACCTCCCCGCATTCCTCCCACCGCTATGCATGCATGCACAACCCCCCATGTGCGCCCTGACCCACCACGCACAATCAACCCCTGAACATGTGCCCTGCCCCCCCATACATGCACGGCAGAGATCCAAAAACCAGCTGGTCAGCGGGAGGTACGCGCACATGCACAGGGCCGATATGGGCAACAACTCACATTCCTGCAGAGAGGATTCTGTGTGCCATCTGTGGCACATGTGCCATAGGTTGGCCATCACAGTTTTATTCAGATTCTTTTCCTTTTCTCTCCTCCAGTTTATCTTCTCCACCAACATTTTCTTCTTTTTGCTGTTAAGGCTAGGCATTGTCATTGGTTGAAGTTTCCCTGCCAATCAGAGATATTGAAACCTAGGCATTCTCCTCACTGGGATCTAGTATCTTTAGGACCAGATTTTAGTGACGTCAATTAAGATTCATGCTGCTAACAAGCCATCTATTATTCCTCCACCTCATAAGGCTGTCCTTTGCTTCTTGATCCTTGGAATCAAATTCCCCAGCTGCTTCCTAACCAACGTTCTGCAGATCCGAGAACTGTTAATATTCTCTCTTCGTTCCAAGACTAAGTTACAAATAGTTACATCTTATCACCTCCTGCTTTGATTGCTTTCTAAAAATGTTTCCTGGTTGCTTTTCCTCTCGGAGTATTCAGGTGGCTCTCAGCATCCAAAATGAGGAGTTTCAAAAAAAAAAAATACCAGCCACCTGGCTTGCAAACTGATTATTTAAAAAGTGCAGTGAGGAGGAGAGGCAAGATAGCATTACAGGTTTGTAGTACTGAGAGGAGAATTGTGCCTCTAATGTAATTAACTGGAGGATGGCCCATTTCATTTGTTTGCTACTCAGCAGACGGACCTACCACACTTGACCTGAAACAAAGGGTGGGGAAGGGGAACTCTATGTACCGTATTTTTCCACCTATAAGACACCCCCATGAATAGTACCCTCCTTTTCTTACCCAAAATTCAGAAATCAATATTTTAAGCGTTAAATATAAGCCATCTAATTTTGCAGAGTAAGACATTCATTTACTGGTACCAGTATTTTTTGTTTGTTTGTTTTCTGACATTTTTATGGGCTCAGAACACTCCAACATTACCGCTCCCTGTCACATCTGGGCACTGGCTACATGCTCTCCACAGCATCAGCTGATGTCAGTTACATAAGGGTCATGATTGGAGGAAACCTGTTAGCTTGTCTCTGCAATCGGAAGCTTCGCTCGTGAGGCTGATTTGCAGAGATATGGTATCAGCAGTTTTGCAACCATGGTTCCCCTCTCAGCCCCCCCATGTATAACACGCCCCACAATTTTTAGATAAATGTTTTTAAGAAAAAGTATCATTGTCAGGGTTGGAGGAAGTTCTGCCTCTCTCTGGGTCACCTGGAGCAGGCTCTCTTTGGATAGTCTTCCCTCTGCCAAGGTCACCTGAGTTTCTCTCCACGCACCCCATGGATTGGGGAGTGACTGGAGAGCCTGGGGCTCAGGAGTCCCGGTAATTTTGATTAGTTTTGAGAGAGTTGGCTTGCTGTCATGGTTCCGATGGATGCCCTAATTAAATCATGAGCCTCAATCCAAGCTTCAAACAAAATCCAGTTATTTCTTAGGAGTAACATGTCAGCATGTACCCAAGTGAAGCCAAATCTGACACCATGTAATTTACGGCCCAATTATGACCCTGTTTACACCCCTCCCCCCCCAGGGTGTGTCATAAATCACATTCTCCAATGGAGCACTTTCATGGGCTATAGAGATCACTCTCCCTTCAGGTGCTGTGGGTAACCTGGGAGACAGCCTTGAGAAAGATATGTTTAGAATGTCCTTATGTTTCTAGCTGGCATTCTGCTTCATCAGTTTCTCATCCCTCTTGCCTATGGCAACTCAAGAGCAGGCCAGGGATGCTTTGCAAGTTGACATTCGTCTTATACACAAAAAAAATCGTATAAATTAATAGTTTCTATATCCATCAGCACAGACCATGATACTTTGTATATGCAGTGCATACAGGAGCTTAAGGTTTGTGTTGTTTTTCAACAGATCCCCTTGAGTTTGCTTCCAGAAGAGTTGTAACATGGCAGGAACCGTGATGGTGCAGTGGTTAGAATGCATTATTGGAGGCTAACTTCACTGTTCACTGAGAGCGGTTCAATTCTGACTGGCTCAAGGTTGATTCAGCCTTCCATCCCTCCAAGGTTGGTAATATGAGGACCTGGATTTTGGGGGAAAATATGCTGACTCTGCAAACCACTTAGAGAGGGCTGTAAAGCACTGTGAAGTGGTATATAGGTCTTAAGTGCTATTGCTATTGCCTCATCTGGCTTTGTTCTTCCTGTTGTAAAGAATACTCACTGTTACCTGTAATGCTGCTTTTAATGGAACTTGAAAGCTGCCAACTGATCAGTTCACGAGCTGTGATTTAGATGAGATTGCTTGGTTAAAGTACTGCAAGAACTGACTTTAGTTTTGGACAGGTGAGAAATGAAAGGCAGAGGCAGTTTTCCTGTGATATTGCTTTTTTTTTAAATGAGAGTGAGAGAAAGCACTTGGTGTATTGCCACCTCCAGAGATTTATATCATGGATGGGTTCTTCATAATGGGTTTATAGTGTTGCTGACACTACTAATAAAAAGACAGTAACCATATCCCAGTTAATAGAGTTATTAACTAGAACTAAATTGGCCTCATAATCTGAACTACTTTGGCCTCTCACTTAGAAGGTCTTCAATAGCCTCACTCGCCTACACCAATTGAAGAAGGCAATGATACCACATCAAAAATATAGCTCTAAATATAGAACCAGATCTATAGCTACTGATAGACTATGTATCTTAGGCAAAGGTTGTAGCTCAGAAATCAAGTACATACATAATATAGGCACCAGCCAAAGCTGAGCAATTACAGAGGCACAGAATACACATTTGAACACAAGTGGATGTGTATGGGTTAAAAGATGCTTACAGTTGAAATAGATAAAAGCCCAATGCTAGCGAGAACATTTCCTATGTATACTTTTGAATTCTAAAGATGGCGAGAATTCTCAGAGTTGTAACAACGCCACATCGCCGATCTGCCTTTCAAATTAATATTTGGAGAGATTGTACTGCAATATGGAAGCAAACATTTGATGAGGCTTAGTAGCCCAATTTACACACAAGTAGTGATGAGGGTGTTGTAGCAGGGGTGAAATTCAGCAGGTTCTGGAGAACCGGTAGTGGAAGTTTTGAGTAGTTCGGAAAACTGAAAAATACCACCTCTGACTGGTCCCAGAGTAGGGTGGGAATCAGGGGTGGGTTTCAAAAATTGTTTGAACCTACTCTGTGGGCATGGCCTCCTTTGTGGGAGTGGCTTGCCATTCATGTGACTGGATGGGTGTGGCTTGCCACCCATGTGACCAGATGGGAGTGGCCTGCCAGGCTGCCAGCCATGTGACCTGGTGGGAATGGCCAAGACGATGTTATTACTAGATATTACTAATTACTAGATATTATTAATATTACTAGATCATTATTAATGCATGGATAACTGCAGGACATTACACACACACACACACACACACACAAACGCACACACAAACTATGACAGTGCCAGGAAAACACCAAAAAATAAGAATCCCCCCCCCCCCCAAAGACTGCCAATGAAACCAGTTTTTTTTCCAAAGCCTAATGACAGGAAAGACAAAGTCACTGGAATAAAAACTATCAAGGCAATGTGGAAAATTATAAAAGGACAGGCGCTCACAGAACCATCAACCACCTCAAAATTACCTAAACAACAAGGGTGAAACATACTAAATCTGGCAAAGCTGCCTTGCAAGAAACTTGCCCTGCGCAAAGAAAAGCAGTCACTTTGAGACACATAAACCTGGTCTGAACACTTAAAAGCAACATATTGCATCACAAAAAAAACATTTGCAAAAAGGAATAACATTTCTTGTAGTAAATATATTTTATAAACAATTAAAAAATAAAATTCCCCAAAAAATAATTTAAAAAAAGATATTCTATAAATAAAAGAAATCCTTAAAAACCATTGTTAAGTATCACACCAGCAATAATTTACACTGAAACAATTTTAAGTTATTGTACCAGCCATAGTATACTGTAACCATTAGTTCAATCCACCAGAAATAATTTACACTGTAACCATTTCAAACTATTCCACAGACAATAACTTAAAATGAAACCATTAATAATATTCCATACACAATACATTACAATAAAACTATTATAAAAAATTATATGCACAATACATTTCAAAGTATTGAGTGTAGAATATTTTAAAATGGTTTATTTTAATTTATTTTGAATAGAATCTTTTTTTAAATAATCTAAGACAATTTTAAAAAAGATTCTATCCAAAATAAATTAAAGTAAACCATTTTAAAATATTCTACACTCAATACATTTAAGTAAAACCATTATAAAAAATTCTATACACAATACATTTCAAAGTATTGAGTATAGAATTTTTTAAAAATGCTTTATTTTAATTTATTTTGGATAGAATCTTTTTTTAAATAGTCTAAGACAATTTTAAAAAGAATCCACATAAAATAAATTGAAGTAAACCATTTTAAAATATTCTACACTCAATACTTTTAAGTAAAACTATTTTAAAAAATTCTGTGCATTAAATAAAATATTATTTTAAAATACATTAAAAAAATAAAAGAAAAAAAACTGGGTCATTTACCAGCAGGCAGAATCAGCAGTACTCTGATGCGATGGATGGATCCTCGTCGCAATGGATGGATCCTCATTACAATGGATGGAAGCAACAGGAAGCAGGCAGGCAGAAGGAACAGGTAAGACACTGGACCCTCAGACAAGGATAGGGTCACTAAACAGGCAAGGCTGGAGAGGGGAGGTGGGGGGCTTCCCTTGCGAAAGCTAGGCCACCGCCCCACCCGCCTTCGGCTGTGTAGCATACACAAGCCCACGGCTTTTGCGAGGGAAGGCCTGGAGGCCTTCCCTTGTGAAAGCTAGGCCGCCGCCCCCACCCGCCTTCGCATAGCATACGCAAGCCAGCGGCTTTTGCAAGGGAAGGCATGGAGGCCTTCCCTTGCAAAAGCTAGGCCGCCGCCCCCTGCCTTCAGCTGCTACCACTGCTACCACCGCTACCGCCCCCCACCTGGCTTCGGCTGCATGGCATGTGCCAGCCCGCAGCTTTTGCGAGGGAAGGCCTTCCCTTACAAAAGCTGGACTGCCGCCACCCACCCAAACCCTCCCGAGTCCCGTGCCGGGGCTTAGTTGCTTACCCGAGAGGGAAGCAGCAAGCTCCTGGAAGGCAAAGGCCGAAGGGAATTTTCAAATGGAGGTCAAGTGTGAAAAATGCTTCACTTTACCTCCAGCCCGCTCACTGATTGGCTGGACTCCAACCAATCAGTGAGCAGCAGGCTGGGCTTAGTGCGGATGGATGGGGGACTGAGAAAGTGAGCTCGGATGGGCGGGGGACCAAGCGAGCGAGCTGCAATGCGCTGGCAAAAGGGCCCTTTGCTGCGACAGGGGCCAGGACCGGTACCGGCGTTCCCAAAAGTTAATTACTTCCGGGTTCACCGACCAACCAGTACATGCGAACCAGGGCGAACTGGGAGGAACCCACCCCTGGTGGGAATGGAGATTTTGCAGTATTCTTCCCCTACCATACCCAAAGAACCGGTAATAAAAAACTTTTGAATTTCACCACTGTGTTGTAGGGTTTTTTTCTCCTGTATAGCTTGCTGATATAAACAACTCAATTATGTACTTATGCATGCGTGAAAGAGAATCATTGATTAAGATGGGTGGCTATAGAAATTGGATAACAAACAAACAAACAAACACTACAGAGCAATACACAAACAGCCTCAGAGAAAGGACAGGAAATGCTGTTCAGAAAAGGACTTCAAATGATTTTTTTTATGTTAATGAAGCTGTCCATTCAGCATTCTCTCACTGGTAGTCAACAGGTAATCATCACCATTTCATGCCCCTAGTTAGGTCACCCAACATATTGGTTCACAGTGGATAAAATATTTCCTTGACTTTAAATTTTTATGAGATGGCTGGCCAGGTCAGCAAACAATATAGAAGGTCCAAATCCTGAACATTGCCCTTCACCTAATCTAAACCTCAATGTTCTTTTTACATTACTACATTCCAGCTCTACAATTTGGTTCTGTATTATAATCTGTCTATATACTCATTCATGCAGACACTTTAATGGGGTGTGCCTTCTTTTCAGGGCTACAAGAAAATTGTCCTCATTCAACAGATGCAAACAAAGTGCTTGTATTAAACTAAGGGTATGTAACACCACAAAATTACTTCCATATATAGAAATAGCATCCTCAAATTGCATCATTCTCTCTCTATAACTATGAATATACAGCAAGCAATAGAAGATAGAATCCACGAAATCCCTTAAGCTACACTTCCAAAGCCACAAGAAACACTGTCAGTTCTCCTCTTTTAGGGGAATGCCAAAAACTTGGCAATCTCTTTTATTTTTATGTCCAGTGAATGATAAAGATTGTTAAGTAGTCGGATTATTTATATATCTACTTTTGAATTTTCTTTTGAAGGCAGTTGGGCACAAGGAGATAAGGTACTGGAATACATGAATCCATGCTCCAACACTGGAGATTTTTAAGAAAATGTTGGATAAACGATTTGTCTGAAATGGTATAAGGTTTTCTCTCTAGGCAGGGGGTTGGACTAGAAGACCTCCAAGGTCCCTTCCAACTCTGTTATTCTATTCTATTCTATTCTATTCTATTCTATTCTATTCTACAGTAGATTTCTACTCTGGAATCTATTGGATTCCATAAAGAAGCAGTGACCCCACAGTTAGTATAATACAGTACATGTTTTCTGTGTGATGCTAACTATGAGGGTGATTGCTTCTTTATGGAATCAAATAGATAGTAAGCAGTCCTAGTAGATAGTAAGACCCTGGATTGGATCCCTGGCCCCATCTAGTTTAGCAGTCTTTTCTCACAACAGCCAACTTAGTGCACAAGAACTAATCTCCCAGCAGATGGCCAGTCACCCTGCCATCAAGGCTAATAGCTATTGATGCCCAAGGTTTTCATGAATTGGTCCAACCTTCCTTTGAAGCCAACCAAGCTGATAGCCAGGACCAAATCTCATTCAAGTTAATTCCAAAGTTGAACAGATGGAGACAATGGAAATAGTTTCAGTGAAATGTTTTGCCCTGGTCTAGTAACCTTCTGATCCTGGAGATTTCTTTTCTTTGTTCACCCTCTCCCCAATGCATGTAGCATGTAAGTTTGACATGACTTTATGGATGCTAATAAAGCAATTACATATTTCCACTCATCCATTTTGAGATAGGTGCCCTCCATTAGTGTTCCTCTGAATTCTTCTGGACTCTAATTCCCCCCAGGCTCATAATAGCCAGCCTAAAACATCTGGAAGAATAAATGTTGGGGAAGGCTGCTTTAAAGAACTCAACTTTCTGTTCTGCTATGGAATACTTTTGAAAACTAATTTGTACTTGAGTGCAGTTTCCAGGACATTTTGAAAGATTTATTTATCAGCAACTGAAGTATAAATATCACATGTTTAAGAACTCGTGACATTTCCAGGTCTTTACTTTACCACCAACATTAGCTTTCTGAGGAAAAAAATGCATTACATGCAAAATTCTCTACTGTCCAAAGCAATTGCTTGAATTACACTTTTCACTCCTCAGAGAGATGTTCCAGAAACTGTACAGTTTCTGCCATCCTCAGAAACTTTGCAACAGTAATGAAGACCTGGATATTCAAATTCTTCACACAGCATGTTGGCAGCGTTTATTTGGATTTTAATCATTTCAAAAGGTAACCCCCCTCATTCTTGATAGGATATTATTTGTGTCACTGAAATGAAACAGTGTGCAGTTCATGTTTTATATACCTGAGAACATATGGCTACAAACAAGTTTATATCCAGGTAGGCAGAGGGAAATAATAATAATAATAACAATCCTGACCATTTGTTTTTTACTGGCCCTAAACTTAATAAATAAAGAGATGCAATGGGTTCAACCCAGATTGAGCATGTAAAACAAATTTGCCAGGATTTTATTGGAATGGATTTCTACAGTCCAACAAAATGGACTCTACCAGAGCACAGATGGCAGCATTAAATTGAGTTTGCTAACATCTACTTTTTTCTGATCAAAAATCTGCAAAAACAACAAATAAAGCCAGTTGTTTGTAAAAGCAGCATCTGAAAAAAATATGCTTTCAAAAACAGCATAGAAAAAAAGTGCAATAACAGTTTAAATAAAAGCTTATATTAGGAAATTTTAAAACCTGTAATGTCAGTCTTTGTAGAACAAAGGAGAACATATGGGAAATTAGTTCACACATATAAACAATTCAGCATTGTAGCAAACTGGATTGGAAAGGGCAAGTTGATTCAGAGTATACATGGATATCAGTGATGGAATTCACTTACCTTTGTTACTGGTTCACAAATGTAAGTGCGCTCACTTCAGCAACTTCACCACCTGGAGTTCCTGAGTAAACTAAGATGGCAGCCAGAATCCACAAGTAGACAGAGAAATCTTAAGAGCAATACATTGAGAAGGCAGTCTCCAAAAAAGATGTTGAGGCTCTAGAAAGAGTGCAGAGAAGAGCAACAAAGATGATTAGGGACTGGAGGCTAAAACATATGGAGAATTGTTGCAGGAACTGGGTAGGTCTAGTTTATTGAAAAGAAGTAGGGAAGACATGATAGGAGTGTTCCAATATCTCAGGGGTTGCCACAAAGAAGAGGGAGTCAAACTATTCTCCAAAGCACCTGAGGGTAGAACAAGAAGCAATGGGTGGAAATTCATCAAGGAGAGAAGCAACTTAGAACTGAGGAGAAATTTCCTGACAGAACAATCAATCAGTGGAACAACTTGCCTCCAGAAGTTGTGAATGCCCCAACACTGGAAGTCTTTAAGAAGATGTTGGATAGCCATTTGTCTGAGGTGGTGTAGGGTTTCCTGCCTAGGCAGGGGGTTGGACTAGAAGACCTCCAAGGTCCCTTCCAACTCTGCTATTCTATTCTATTCTTTCTGTTGCTAGTAGAATCACAAACCAGATTAAAAAGAAGTTCTCTTGGCATTTACTAGCATCCATCTGGAGCCATAAGATATTTGAGGCTGGCCCTTCAAAACAGCCCAATCACCTCACAAAAGTTAATCTGATTAGGATATGATCTGACCATGGCAAAGATTAGATATAAGCTCTATATTGGCCATGTTAAGAATTCTAAGAATTCAGGTTGTCCTGGTTGAGGAGACTTTCTATTATGTTGGATTAATTTTCCCCTTATCATCCCTCTCTATTGGAACAGCATTGGTTGCGGATGAGGGTGAATTTATTCCAATATATCTAGAACAGGGCTTTCAAACTTGTGGCCCATGGGCTGGATTTGTCACATGATGCCCACACCCAGTTTAGTGAAGGGGGGAAATCCCATACATCATGTGATGCCACCATGATGATGCAAGTTTGACACCCATGATCTAGAAGGAAGCACTTTGAAAAGTACCCCTTTACTATCCAGAAATTTTTCTTCAAACATTTTAGTTTGAAAGTCAGAGACTAGAAATGTATGAACATCCTGGTATCCAGCCCCTTTTTACAGGGGCTCTCTGTACATTTTTTTTTTACAAATTTCCATATAAATGGCTAAAAGATAAGACTAAAGAAAATGACAAAGGATTATGAAAATGCAAACCAAAAGCTAAATCTTCATAAATATAGATTCATTGATTCATTGACCATACAGTAAGCTATAAAGTACCCAATACAATTCAGCACTTAAGTGCACTTAAGTCCATTGATTTCAACAGATGTCAGCAGAGTTGTCTAGCTTATATTGTAGTCAACATTTATTGTTACTTTAAAGCTCTCCATCTTCAAGCTGTTATTATATTAGCTGTTAGTCCTTGACTCAGGCCACATAAAACCACTTTTATGATTTTTGAACTCAATCTTCTGCATTCAGTCAGCTCAGTAAAATCAGTGCTCCCAAATGCTATCTCTTACTAATCTGGGGTTCCTCGCATTTCATCAATGGCTGCTTTGGTTTTAAAATAAAATGCAAGGCTGAAAAACATGATCTTCTGACATGTCACCATTACAAAGGTTTGTCTGCTTTACTGCAATTTGCATTTTACCTGAGAATATTAGACTTGACTCCTAGGCCAAATATATACAAATTAAAATATCAGAATATCTGAATAAAATTCAGAATATCTTAGTCCACAAAGGAAGTCCCTAGGAAGCAAATGGCAGGCTTGGGGTGGGCTGGAACATCTACAACTTGAGTAACAATTAAACATGAAGAACTGACCGGCCTCCAAATATTTCACGTAATTAGATCAGCTTCTCATCAACATGCAATTTTTGCTCATCTAAAACTGTGGTTTTATTTTGAATCTATGGCAAGCAGAGTAAGAAGAGAGGAAAGTGAGACAGGAGCATTATATAATGTTTGGTAATTCAGTAATATAGTTCACTGTTGTGACTCAGCAGTTCTGCTGAGAGTTTTTTTGGGATACAAGATTCAGTATGCAGCTGGGGCTTGTGGGAGGAAGTTTGGAGATAAAAGGACGGATGCTTCCACACCCCAGTTGCTGGAGTCAACGTCGTTCCTTCGTGCGTGCCTTGGTTTGTACAACATTGCTTGCTTATTTATGCCTGTTACACTTGGATAAGTGCTTTGGTGTTTCATGTAAACCTGATCTGTGAAGATTGTGGAAGAACTGCAGCGTTTGTAAGAGCTTTTGTTTTGAATTCTTATCGGAGATTTGTGTTTATGTTATTTTCTGGGCTCAAAGCCAGTTTGAACTGTAAACTGATAAAGAAAGACTTCCTTTTAAGTTGCCTGCCTGCATTTGTTAACGAGCCGTGAAGGGGGGGACAGAACAGATTGACTCCAGCCCAAACAAGCCTTAATCTCAGTAATTATGGAGCAGCTCATGGCGGAAAGTAGATTAATGACGCAGCAGATATCAATGTTGTCGGACCAAATTCAGCAGTTGCAGAGAGCTGCAAACACACACACCCCGCCAGCCAAGGAGGAAGCGCCCAGTTGCCATGCCAGATAAATAGGATGGAAGTTTGGCTATGTTTACCGCATTTCTGGGACAATGCCAGCTGTTCCTGAGCCTGAGAGCAGAGGACTTTCCCACTGACCGGACGAAGGTGGGATTCATTATCAGCTTGCTCTCAGGCACGGCTGCCCATTGGGCCACACCCTTGTTAGTGCAACAGAGCCCTCTGTTGGATGACTTTCAGGGCTTCTGCCAGCATTTCAAATGGATGTTTGAAGATCCGATCAAAGGGGAAACAGCTGCCATAAGTTTGAAATCCTTGCAGCAGGGTACTGGGTCCTTGCAAGAATATGTGTCTGAATTCAGGCTACGTAGCCAAGATTCCACATGGAATGAACCAGCTTTAATGGACATGTTCCAAGATGGATTGTCTGAGGCCTTGCAGGATGAACTGGCAAGGGTGGACAGGCCACCGACGTTGGACGCGTTGGTCCACCTGTGCCTCCGGATAGATGCCCGGCTGTAGAGGTGAAGGCCTCGCTGGGTATTCCAGGAAACCACCAGCATGCCAGTTCAGCAAGAGACTGCAGTGGACTGGGAGGAACCCATGGAGTTGGGTGCTGTCTGGCCTCGGGTGTCACGGACAGAGATGGACAGAAGACATGCGGAGGGATTGTGTTTTTACTGTGGGGATCTTGGACACTTGGCAGGGAGCTGCCCCAAGAAGAACAGAAGGATTGCGCAGACTGCAGCCGTCCCTCAGCAACACATGATCAAGTCGGACAATCAGCACGTTGGTGCGGCCGTGTTACCCTGTTCGCACAAGATAGCGTGCGTTCGGGGGGTGTGGAATCCCAGGGCGGATGCCCTGCTGAGTAAAGTAAAGAACTCCGACCCTACGAACTCGCTTCCACCTCGGACTGTTCTACCCGTTGCAACCTGTGCTGCCGTTTGTCATCCCAGGAGCATGCAGTCTCTGGTACGGGATGTGCAGCGGGGTGACGACTGGGTGGAGTGACAATAGGCGAAAGTGAGGCCGGCGTCCCCATGGACTTTGGAAGGGGATCTTTTGAAGTGTCGGGGCCGGCTCTATGTTCCCACAGGGCACATCCGTCAACGGGTGCTCGCGCAGATTCATTGCGCGTCGGCAGCAAGACATTGGGGGTTTGTTCGGACATTGCGCCTGGCTTCCTGTCAATTTTGGTGGCCCCATCTGAAAAATGATGTAGGGAGGTGCGTGAAGTCATGTGCTCAGTGTCATTGGGCCAGGTCTGCAAAAAGAACTCCACCGAGATTCCAGCCGTTGTCGACTCCAGTCCCCGCAGCACTGGACTTTGTCTTTAGGGTCCCAGAGGGATACAAGGGTCTTAGACCGTGCTCCGGGGAGGCCGTCACCAACCCTTCTGGGCCGCACCCCGATCATCGAAACCGGGGGAAAGGCTCTGTGGGAGGGGATTGTGTGGTGGCTCAGCCAAAGCTGGTAGAGGTGCCATCAACCTCCGACGGAAAGGGGGTTGGTGGGTCGGCCTTGCAGAAGGTGGAGGACCCTGGACAGGGTGTTAAGGCTCGGCTGAAGTCGGTAGAGCTGCCGTCAACCTCCGACGGAAAGGGGGTTGGTGGGTCGGCCTTGCAGAGGGTGGAGGACCCTGGACAGGGTGTTAAGGCTCAGCCGAAGTCGGTAGAGTTGCCGTCAACCTCTGACGGAAAGGGGGTTGGTGGGTCGGCCTTGCAGAGGGTGGAGGACCCTAAACAGGGAGTTAAGGCTCGGCTGAAGTCGGTAGAGCTGCCATCAACCTCCGACGGAAAGTGGGTTGGTGGGTCGGCCTGGCAGAGGGTGGAGGACCCTAGAGAGGGAGTGAAGGCTCGGCCACAGTTGGTACAGCTGCCATCAACCTCCGACGGTAGGGGGGTTGGTGGGTTGGCCTTGCGGAGGGTGGATGACCCTGGACGGGGTGTCGACGCTGGGAAGGGCGGAAGGAAACATGGTAGCCACCGGATACCTAAAGAGTTCCGATTCACGGGGGCTATGCCTCCAGAGGTTTGGGATTCATGAAAAAGGCACCAAGGGAAATGGGTGCAGGTCATCTTGGGGACACGTCATCCCAACCATCGGACCCCGGAGAAAGGGCCCTGCGGTGGAGGATAGTGTTGTGACTCAGCAGTTCTGCTGAAAGTTTTTTCGGGATACAAAATTCAGTATGCAGCTTGGGCTTGTGGGAGGAAGTTTGGAGATAAAAGGATGGATGCTGCCACGCCCCAGTTGCTGGAGTCAACGTCGTTCCTTCGTGTGTGCCTTGGTTTGTACAACATTGCTTGCTTATTTATGCCTGTTACACTTGGATAAGTGCTTTGGTGTTTCATGTAAACCTGATCTATGAAGACTGTGGAAGAACTGCAGCGTTTGTAAGAGCTTTTGTTTTGAATTCTTATCGGAGATTTGTGTTTATGTTATTTTCTGGGCTCGAAGCCAGTTTGAACTGTAAACTGATAAAGAAAGACTTCCTTTTAAGTTGCCTGCCTGCGTTTGTTAACGAGCCGTGAAGGGGGGACAGAACAGTTCACTATGAAGAGATGGTACTGTCTGTAGTGTAGAGGCCTTTAAAAAAAAGAAATCATCAGGGAAATTATGGTTTCAGAATAGATCTCTTTGAATATTAGCTATGAATAATGGAGCCTAAAACAAATGCTGTAGTTCAAAGTATTCAATTTTTATAGTTAGCTTGTTGATAACCCAGCATTTCCCAGGTATTTATTTATAGGGGGAAAATGTCCAGACCAAACGTAATTTCTAATGTTGGATTTTCCCCCTGTCCAGAGGAGGTACTCTTTGTGGAGTACTGTGAAGCCGTTACCTTGGTAACTCCACTGCGCTGCACAGTAGAAGCCATTTTACAGCAGTACAGGGAAGCCAGTTTAAGGCACAACAGGTTGTATCTTAACAGAACACACACACCCCAAGGGATGTTAGGGGTGTCTTACTTCCACAATATAATTGGGATGCAGTGGCTCAATGGCTATGATGCTGAGCTTATCGATTAGAAAGGTCGGCAGTTCAGTGCTTCGATTCCCTAGAGCTACTTAAGGGAGTGAGCTCCCATTACTTGTCCCAGCTTCTGTCAACCTAGCAGTTTGAAAGTAAACTGCAAATAGAAAAATAGGGACCACAGAGACGTCTTTGGACAGTGCTGGCTCTTCGGCTTTGAAACAGAGATGAACACTGTCCCCTAGAGTCAGGAACAACTAGCAAATATGTGAGAGGGGAACCTTTACTATATTTATACACACACACACACACACACACACACACACACACACACACACACACACTACTCATATTCATTTTCCCAGTAACCAGCATGCATAGGTCCCATGCATGCTCACTCTGCATTGGACTTCTTTCTCCAACAAGTTATTTTTGTCTTTCTCCCTCCCCCATTGTGTGTGTGCATGTTTGTGTGCGTGCATGTGCACGTATGTATGCACACACATACACATGCACACACACACAGAGATATTTACTGCAAGGTGAAGATCATGAAATCTACTGGTTCAGTCAGTGCCAGTGGGCAGGCAGTTTTTTTTTTCCAGTTTCCCAGTCAATGGCCGCAAATCATTTAGTTTGCTTCCATGCCTGAGGAAGTACTAAAATCTGAGTCTCCCCACTCCTTGATCATCAGAGGACCCTTGCAACTATACTACAATGATTCTAAAAGAAAGAAAGAGAGAGGGGAAAATGAGGGGGAAAAGGCAAGGCAAGCTTTCCTACTTTTATTACCATCTGTCTTCTAATCCTTGCCTATTAACCAAGATGTCTGGTTGATTGGCCAATACTTGCTTGTCCGTCTGGATCTGGAAGTCCCACAGGATTTTAGTCCTGTTATTCTGTACAATCTTCTGTGGAATAACCCATCTGGACTCGGGAGAATCAAGCCCTTACACTAGGTTGGTAGATATTCACATACACAAAGCTAACAACTTGGTTGTGCCATTCAATGTATTGTGTTCTTTCTGCCTTTCACATACTGCCACTTTGTATTAGACTTTTATAACACCTCTCTGCACAGTCTGCACCTTGGGTATCTGGTATGATAGATCCTGCTTCCATGAGTCTGGTGCTTAGTGACAGACAGACAGACAGACAGACAGACAGACAGACAGACAGACAGACAGATGATAGATTAGATTAGATAGAATAGATAGATAGATAGATAGATAGATAGATAGATAGATAGATAGATAGATAGATAGATAGATAGATAGATAGATAGGCAGGCAGGCACGCAGTCAGGCAGTCAGTCAGTCAGTCAGTCAGGCAGGCAGGCAGGCAGATTTATAGCATACACATTAAACGTACATACATTTTGGATTCTATTCTGTTAATTTTGTTGATAGCTGTATTTCCTATTGGATTAGATTCTATATTATAGTCTGCACAGAACTACATATAGTTGAATGCAGCCCTAAATCTTGTATTCTAGTAAGGTCATTCATGATTGTAGATAGAGCCGTACATAAAATTAGCAATTCAAAAGCAGAGTTGGATTTATTGAAATACTTACATTTTGTCATTTCTTAGGAGGACATAAACTGTCTAGGCATGGATCAGAATGAGATCTGCTTAGTTTTAACAAGGCAACAGCAGATCTCAACTTGTTCCATTTGTTAGTCATTTCATTTGATCTTATGATCACACCAAACCGCTTCCACCAATTGTAAGTTATAATTCTTCAATGAAAGATGCAAAAAAAAAAAAAAAAAGCAAATGGTATGGCTTTAGAGTACTATACTAAGGATAAAATTGTGAGAAATGTGATTTTGTGTAGTGGTTAAAGCGTCAAGCTAGACACCGGGGAACTGTGAAGTCCCACTTTAGACCCAAAGCCAGTTGGGAGATCTTGGGTCCCTCTCCCTCCCTCCTAGGAAGAAAGCAATGGGAAATATCTTCTTGCAAAGAAAACAGTAGGGACATGCCCAGGCAGTCTGTAAGAATTGGACACAATTGAAGGGAAGGGGGGAAAGATATTATTTACAGATAGCTATGCCTTGAAAAGGCTGGATTATTTTTCTTGGGAACTAGGCACCATTTATCTCTACAACCAAGAAATGATACAAGGTAGTAAACAAGTTTTCATTGGTGCAATGATCCTTCATAAATGAGGCAGTTCATATTAAGCCACAATGTTGTCAACTTCTGTGATGCTAGCAAAGCATACCAGCCTTAGCAGTAGGCAGATTAAACCCAAATCAATCATAGGTTCCATCCAAAAACATTATTAAAAGGCAAAAGATTTTTCTTCCCACTCCACCCCCATATTTTGTACAATACTCCTGGAAGAGCAGTGCAAGGTACGAAATTCACAGCAAGCGTGTTCGTGCACATGCACACAAAAGCTGTTAAATTGAATGCAAGTGTGTGTGTGTGTGTGTGTGTGTGTGTGTGTGTGTGTATGTATGTATGTATGTATGTATGTATGTATGTAATCTGAAAGGAAGAATGTGACATAAAAGAGACACAATCAGGAACATCAAGAACTACAAGGTTATTTTTTTCTCATTTGGATAAAAGATTCTATCACTGCCTGCTATCTAAATATGACCAAAGAAAGACAGATATCTTTAAGGCGGAGGATGGGCGGATTATCTGCCTGCTTTGCTTTATATTGATTTGTTTCTTTTAGGAATGCATTCCCCAATTGTCTATAGGAATATACAAATAAAACTAAAAATTACTTTAGAATAAACAGTTTGGAAAATTTAGCATCTCTCCAGACAGAAAAGAACAGAGAAGGAAAAAGGAAACTAGTTGGAAGGGCCATACATAGAATACCAATAAATCAGCCAATCCGTGTTCTGATGGTTACAGTAAAAAGCAGATGCTTAGTCCCAAAAATCTTCTTTTTATTTCAAAGGCTGTGAATTATGTTCATTCACAGCCCATAATAAGTCCCAAATAGTTTGTAAAGAGTCTGACAATAGGCTGCCAAAGTCTTTTGGGATAATGCTGATAAGCACCCACCTTTATCTTCCTTGAAACGCTGCCAAAGACTTAATTGGCAGTTAGCTTAGCAAGGCTGCATGGAGCAAAGAGTCAAAATGGAACTTCAGAATGTAAACCAACCAGCATGAACAAAGTTGCTTACTCCTTTATGTCCTATGGGAGGGGCCAATCAACCTTATTCCCGAGTCGCCCCTTCTGTCTTAACTATTCTTGCCTTCTGGCAGCTCTGTGCATGCACTGGGAACAGGATCCTCCTGTCCCTCTGCCTCGCTGATGTCTGACTCTGGAGGTTCCAGAGGCAGCACATAACTTCCAGATGGCCCAGATGGCCCTGGCCCCATTTCTGCGTCCAACGCAGAGTCCTCATCCGAGTCTTCCCCAGACTCCAGGATTGGCTCATTTTCCTCCCCAACCTCCCCACTGTCTGACTCTGCTGCCAGCTCTGCAGGCCGCCGACAGACCACAACAATCTGCCTGGAGGACAAGATTATATAATTCAGATTACATTAAATCAGATTACATTAAATATATTATTAATTAATTAATTAGATTTAACAGAATAACAGAGTTAGAAGGGACCCCAACTTCCTTCTCAAGCAGGAAACTCTATACCATTTCAGATAAATGGTTGCCCAATCTCTTCTTAAAAACTTCCAGCAATGGAGCACCCACAACTTCTGGAGGCAAGTCCTTCCACTGATTAATTGTTCTCACTGTCAGGAAATTTCTGCTAGAGAAGTTCTAGGTTGCTTCTCTCCTTGATTAGCACCTTTTTATATATCACTTCCCCCCCAGGAGCTCAAGATGTTATACAGAGTCACACTGTGAGTGACTAAATTTGACAAATAAATAAATAAATACATGACACTTTAGTACTCCAATTTTTTCTATACATCACAGTCGTTAATAACAAGGAAGGAGCCAAAGTTGAATTCTAGTTCTGTCGACAAGACTAGGCATGATATCCACAACCTTCATGTCAGACAAGTAGCAATAGCACTTAGATTTATTATATACTGCTTTACAGTGCTTTACAGCCCTCTCTAAGCAGTTTACAGAGTCAGCGTCTTTGCCCCCAACAATTTGGGTCCTCATGTTACCCACCTTGGAAGGATGGAAGGATGAGTCAACCTTGAGCCTGGTGAGATTCGAACTGCCAAATTGCAGGCAATTGGCAGTTAGCAGAAGTAGTCTGCAGTACTGCATTCTAACAACTGCACCACTGTCATGTGACTGGGACATCTGACTTATATCTGTCCATTCTTCTTAACGTAATCCTGCAGAGGTAGGAGTCCATATACAATATGACACTTGACATATGTATAAAGACTTGATCTATAGCATGAGAATATAAGATATGAGCATTTTGAGATTCTGTTTTTCCCCCTTGAGGCACAGTCTCCTACCTTGAGACCATCATCTTTTACAATTACCTAGTTCAAGTAGAGGCATATTTCAGGGCCCATTATGGTGCCACACTCAAGACCTTGAGGGATTACATATGGCACTGAAGTTGTTGGGTTGTGCATAGAAAATAAGCCATGAATCTGAATTAAAGAGTGAAGCTTCCATGGAGGCCAGAGGTCTTCTTGCATCTAATTCTGCCCCAAAAGAACAATAAAACAGCCAGTGAATAATAGGAGCAGGAGATGCTTGTGGATGGTGATCCGTCTTCCATATGGAGTATTTATTTGGATGCTCTTGACATTGTAATTGAGATACACTGCTTTTCTATGCCGCACATACATCAAACCCTGTGAGCTCCTTGAAGGGCAATCTCAGGACCAGGTTCTTTAGTGGGTGGTCATGCATTTCTGGTTCTAAGTCCTCAGAGAGGGACAACCTGTGGCTGGAATGAGACAAAAGTCATAATGACCTTGAACATAGTGTATCTAGCCATATTCATTTCTAAATGTTCTCTTGGAATCCAAGCCAAATCAAACCTGATGCTGTCAGGGGCAATGTTTAGTCAGGACAAGTTTTTAAAGATGTCACTGTGGGGACCAGAAGGGACAGCTGTTTTATTTCAGCTCAGATCTTAGTCCTTTGCAAGAATACCAGAGGAAAAAAAATCCTTAAGTATATGGGAGTCACTGACTTCAAATTAAGTGGTAATGAATGCAGATTTCCATGAAGATTCCACGAGTTGGTAATTACAGTTTTATTGCAAGTGGAACTGGTGAAATAAACTTGGTCTCTACTGTCCCATCCATGTAATTGATGAGTTAATTTGTCTTTAGTACTCTTGCTGTTCTAATATTTCTCCATCGGCGCCATGAAAATTAATAGGATGCAAAATGTATAAAATTATGCCCGCCCCAAAGCCACTGTACAGTTCCAGTGAGGCTTATTTATTTCAACTGCTGCTGGTGCAGGGTCACCGGCATCTAAAAAATATACACACGCACACACATACCCTCCCCTCCCCCAATCTTCTCAGTGACATTTTCAGACTTGACATTATATGACATTTTCAGTTTAATATTGCTAATACTCTGGCTGTGGAATTAAAACTACACCCAGAGGAAGGACTAAACTCAGGCACATCAGCAAAAAATGTTGCTCAGGCCCTTTTCTTACCAAATATTTACATATAAACAATTCTCAGTGTAAAAGGAAAAAAAATAAAGGCCTTGGTTCAACTCCATCTTTTTAACTTTCCCTTGTTTCTTACAGTGGTTCCAAATTCCTGTGGGAAGACCATTATTCTATTTTTTAAAAATCCTTTTGAAGAGTAGGGTCTGGCCTTCTAAAGAGCAGTCAGGGTTGATCTCCTCTAGGGTTGACCGGTTGGATCGTTTAACAGATACCACAAGGAATGACAAAATAGTGATCTGCCAGATGAATCAGAACCTGCCTCCATCCCTTCCTGCAACATAATGAGTTAAAAACATAGATGACAAAATGTGTGGGATTTAAAGGGGACCGAAACATTCAAACTGCACAGAGCATTCTCCTTTTTGCATGTTCTGCTACATTTTGCAAATGAACAAAACTAGTTAACTGAGGCTTTGCACAACACACTGGTTTTCTATTTGCAGAGATTTTTTACCACACCAACACCATCATCTGTTCCAAAATGTCAAAGCAAACATTGTGAATCACACAACACAAACTCCACCCTTTCCTACTGGAGTTGTGACATTATGCATTACACCAGGGGTGTCAAACTCAAGGTCTGTGGGCTGGATCCGGCCTGAAAGGTGCTTAGATCTGGCCCATGGGGCTGCCCTGGAAACAGTGATGACTGGCCAGCAGTACCTCTGCCAGCAAAAACAGATGGCAGAAGGGCCTCGTGAGGAGGACGGCCACCTGCAGCTCTCAGCCAGTGAAAATGGAGCTCGGAGAGGCTGTGTGCAGCCTGCCTGGGCTCTATTTTCAGCTGCAATGGCCTCCTGCAGCCCACTACCAGCAAAACCGGAGCCCTCTCAGGGTCTCTTTTAGCTGGCAGAGGGCTGCAGGAGGTCATTGCAGCTTAAAATGGAGCCTTAAAATTGCAGCTTAAAATGGAGTGATGTCAAGCTGGCCACGCCCCCCGGCCACATACCCCGAAGTCTAGCACAACCTTGGTGTAGCCCTCAATGAAATTGAGTTTGACACTCCTGCATTACACACTGCATCACTTTCCTCCCCTTAAATTTATCTGGAGTCTACAACATTCTATTTGCCATTTAAAATGAAATCTGAATCTGCAGAGAAGGCTGCAGAATGTATTTTCTTATAGAAGAGAAAAAGATGGTGGACTGAGATGGCAGAACAAGGACCATAACATTTCAAACTGCAAATGAACAGGGCATATATTTCAGATTCAACTCTGACGGTGCGGCAGTTCAACTTACTTTACAAGCTTGCCATTCCTTTGTCTAAGAATCCAGGCAATAAACTCATCAACCACTGGAACAGATTTCTAAATATTTAATAGTCTGACCATTTTCAATGGATTGTTGTAGCCTTGAGCTTTACATATGTAAACAATCAAGATGGATCTGCCCAGTGTTCTAGGATATTTGCACATATATTGTTTTAATCATATCTTTAGATGTTCAAAACCAATGATTTTTCAGTTACCCAATGAATACGTAAGAGATTCAGCTCCTAGGAACCTACAGCATTTCAAATGCTAACTGAAACATAACTATTGTTGAAGAATGCTGGGAATTGTAGTTCGATAAGAGTTCCTCCCTGTTTCTGTAAATTATGGTGGAAAGAATAATGGGATGAGGTGGAGGAGAAAAATCCTAAAGCATAGACCAATGCAATCCATCCCCATCCACAAAGAAACCTTTGATAATGTATGAAACATATTCTAAATACATCTAAAAATATTTGTTTGACAATTATGACTAGTTGCAGCTCTCTTATTGTAACTGTCTCCAAACTTTAAAACCCAAATTTCCCAGCTGTGGTCCTTCAGAAATTATCAAAGTCATTTCTTCTCATCCTTGCCCCCGAAAAACTTCAAATTTATCATAATAGTGGATTATACAGCAGTTACAACTTTTTACCTTTTCACCAACCAATGACATTGTTGATAAACAATTTTTATGAATATTTGCTTCACTAGAGCATTAGTCCTGTATTTAAAATAAACACATTCTGAGGAGGAAGATTAAATGCTGTGAATATTTACAAACAGTAGTTGTTAGGCAGTAAAATATTTTTGAGCTGCTGCTCATTAAAATGAAGCAAAACAAAAGGAAAAGAGAAGTTTGAAATGACTAGACATACAGAACTGATTATCAAATACCAGAAATTTCAAAGTGGAATACCTCAAATAATATTATGTACTGTAGGTTATGAGATGAGAAAAGGGCTCATCAGGCACTGACAGATCAGGAAAATTTACTGAAAAGAAGGACTAGAGATGATGTGATAGCAGTGCTCCAATATTTGAAGGGCTGCAAAAAAGAAAAGGAGGTCAACCTACTCTTCAAAGCACCTGAAGATAGGAGTCATTCTATATTCCAAACCACCTGAAGGTCAGACAAGAAGCAATGGATGGAAACTAATCAAGGGGAGAACCAGCTTAGAAATAAGGAGAAATTTACTGACAATGAGAACAATTAATCGGTGGAAAGAATTGCCTCACTGGAGGTTTTCAAGAAGAGATTGGACAGGTATTTGTCTGAAATGATATAGGGTCTCCTGCTTCAGTAGAGGTTTGGACTAGAAGGTTCCTTCCAGTGGTGGGTTCCAGATCCTGTTGCAACTGGTACGGTGCAATAGGTCCCGGCGTTCCCCACATGAACATGCAAAACATGCACATACGTACTTACTGTCTGCGACGCTCTGCGATGCCTTCATGATGCTCCAGCTGCTTGGCGGAGTGTTGCGCAGGTGCCGTACATTCCATGTGCGTGCACATAAGCTCTGAAGAGCTCAAATACAGGTAAGGATGGTGGATGGACAGGTGGGCCCTCTGGAGCACCGTACCAGAACAATACCCGGTGCTCCCGGCAGGCATCGGTACGCCCGTACGGGGGCGTACCGGTCGTAACCCACCACTGGTTCCTTCCAATTCTGCTATTCATTTATTCTGTTAAAATCTAACCAGAAGTGAAAACTCTCAAATCCCAGGAGCACATAACAGCCTTTCAACACTTGGTTAGCTTTTACAGAGTTCATCCTATGACATGAATCTTTCCCAATTACTATTCGCTGAGGATCTGATCTCATATCTCACTCCAGTGATAGGCAGAAGCCAGTCAAAGTTACTCAGGTAAGAAAGCAACATTTTCTTAGTAAAGCAATAGAAGACTTCTTATTTGGGCAATTCAGGACTAGTGAGGAAGAAACTCAAGGTGATATAGTCAAAAACACTAACTGGCTCAGCTCCACCTCTCCCAGTAGGACTGTCCTTTTCATCAGTCTCAAAATTCCAGGTTATGCTATGAAATATCATTTGAGACAAAAGTATTAAGGGCACAGGAAGACAAAATAGAAAATAAAAGGTGGAGGAGCTTGTTTTTTCGTTTTTCTTTCCAATTGCAACATTTTTATGATTACACAATATTATAATAACAACCACCAGAAAAGAGGCAAAAAAGCAAATCATTAGAGTAATGTAATTAGATATTACACTGGATTATTTCACAAATAATCACAGGAACTGAGCAGTAAGTTAGCTGAATTGCTTGATGTTAATTGTGTAAATCATTTAATGTTAAATTAACAGCTTTTGAAATAAGAACAAATGAAAGATTTGTAAAGCTAAAAGAAGAGCTGGAAGTTAAGAAGATGGAAAGGTCTGTAAACAAGTTTATGGTAAAACAAATTAATGAAAAATAGAAATTCTGGAAAGTAAGACAGGAGTTATAGATAGAAAGTTGGAAAGAGAACTAGATAATCTGGCTGTACTGGGACTAAAAGTGAAGGAATTTTGTTTGAGATTTAAAGCAATCCCACAAATGAAGATATTAGAGGAAAGGTTATTAAAGCTTTAGCAATATTTTTTAGATTGACATGAGGAAAACAAAGGTAAAAATTAATAAAGTATATAGAATGAATACAATATTTGCAAGAATAAGAAATGGGATGTTTGTTCCACTTTGTCAGTGAGAAGGCAAGGGATTTTTTTTAAGGAGCAGCATTTAATGCAAGCATGAAAATTGATAACACAGATGTAATTGTTCTTAAAGAGATTCCTATTACAATTTTGCCTCAGAGAAAAGAGAGGTTAAAACAGAAAAAGATTCCATTTCCAAGGCAACAGTTGGAAATTTACTTTCAAACGTCAGAGATTTTGACTGAATTCTGTCCAGAGAGCAAGAGAATTTCTAGAGATAATTGAACAGGATTGGAGGAGATTCAAATGGAGGTGTCAAAGGAGACTACTCAGAAAGGTCAAAAAAGTACAACAGGAAACTGAAAAGGATGATACTGAATGAGGTGTTACAGATATAGATTTTTTTGAATTGTTGGCTTATTTATTACAAATACTTAATGTGGAATATAAATGAGAAGGAAAAGTATCTGGGTATCACTATGACAAAATTGAACTACATCAGAGGTGGTATTTAGCAGGTTCTGACCAGTTCTGGAGAACTGGTAGCAGAAATTTTGAGTACTTTGGAGAACCAGTAAATACCACCCCTGACTGTCCCTATCTATTCTCTGACTCCTGAGTCCAAGTTGATCGGGAGGAAATGGGGATTTTGCAGTAACTTTCTCCTGGAGTGGGAGGGAATGCAGATTTTACATTATCCTTCCCCTGCCACACCTACCAAACCACGCCCACCAAGCAATTCCACACCCATCAAGCCACGCCCACAGAACCGGTAGTAAAAAAATTGAATCCCACCACTGAACTACATGTTATTTCAAAATACTTATTTTAAGACATGGAATAAAGTTTTTAAAAAGACAATTTGACATAAGAGAAACTACAACTGTCACTGCTGGGGAGACCTTCTGTGATAAAAATGAATGACATGCCTAAAATGATGTTTTTCTTCCAGACAATACCTGTTTTGACAACTGATGCTCCATTTAAACGGTGGCAGAAGGGCATATTTAAAATTGTGCAGCCTGGGGGCGGGGGGAACTACAAATTAAAAGCAAGGTGTTACACAATTCAAAGGAAAGAGGAGGATTGGGTTTACCTGATTTGAAACTGTATTTTGCAGCTTGTTGTTTGGTTTGACCCAGAAATAGAAAGCTTTTGGAGTTAGAAGGATATTATCTGAGATTTGAGTGGCATCTGGTATGACAAAATCAAGATTAATGTGAATTTAAAAATCATTCTTAGATGCACCATATTAAATATGAAATAAGTATAAACCCAGGTTGTGCCTGAAAACACCTATGTGAATTTTAGTACAAGAAGCATTTATTGAACAATAAGCAAACACAAATGTGCTAGAATTTTGTCAAGGGGAATAGAAAATAAAATCAAGAGAAGAAGTGATGGCACAGGGATATCATTGTCCGCAGTTTTCTTATCTACAGTTATTTAAAGTAGACAAAAGAGTTTATGGTTTTGAACATTGCAAGACTGAGTTTAAATACGGTAGAATTGTGTAAAAATAATTAACATATCATTTCTAAAATATATAAACCTTTATTGAAATATGAGTCAGACGAACAAGTGAAAGAATGTATGATATACAGTAGTAGGTTAAAATATTTGATTATAAAATGAAAACATGAGAAAATATGGTTGAAAGGATTGAAACTTACACAGTGTTGTAGTCTTAATGAGTCTTTTTATTAAATGATGAACTGTTGATATGCATATACCACCAGAAAAATTGTCTAGAATGTATGAAGGGACTTCAAATTCATTTTGGAAATTGAATAGCAAGATGGAATGTGTGTGTGTGTGTGTGTGTGTGTGTGTGTGTGTGTGTGTGTATTATATAATATATATACATAATTGTGGATTCAAATGCACACACTGATTCAGAGGATTCTAAAGAAAGACCAGAAGTTTTTCCTTTGGGGATTGATGGACAAACAGTTGGAAAAAAGTCATAGAACTTTGCTTTTGTATATGATAATTGAAGTAAGATTATTGTATGCACATGGAAAGATTCGGTATTACCCACAATGGAGGAAAGGTTTACTGAAGATGGTGGAACTTGCTGAGATGGCTAAATTGACTTCTTTGATCAGAAAAAAAAACAATATTTAGGTTTATTGATCACTGGAAATCCCTTGTAGACTTTCTGCAAAAAACAAAAAAAAACTCCTCAAACTTACATTTTATGGTTTTGATGATTAGATAGAATAGAGTATAGAAAGAAGAAGAAAAAATCTTTTTTCTTTCTTGAACCTTTAGCTCTCTCCTTGATTTCTTTCTTTTTCTTATTTTATATTCAGTTTTATCTTCCTTCCTTCCTTCCTTTATCCTTCCTTTCTCCTGGAAGTTGCTTCTTTATATATTACTTTTCATTTTCTTTATAATATTCTTTCATTTCTTTTTCCTTGCATTTTTACTCTTCTCTGTTCACTTTTTTAAAGTTTAATTTGTATTAAAAGTTTACCATTATAATAAAGATTCTTAATAAAATTGTATACAATAATACTTATTCAGTGACTGAATTTTAGCTGCCCAAATTTGGAAGACCACTAGATGGTAGCCAGGAGTGATTAACAATCTCTTTGATGCCATCTAGTGTCCACAGGTAATCATTTTGGAAAAATCATGTGGCTATATGAAAAACACCTCACAGCTGAGCCAATCTCTAACATGCACTGACACTGCCCTCCAGTCAACCTCACACACTCACAGTTGTCAGGTGAAGAAAGCAATTTACTCAAGGTCCAAGAGTTATCAGTAGACAAGGAAGAAATGTAAATCAACAAAGTTTCTCAGCTAAATTGTGTGGTTCTGTTTTCAACACAGAAGAATGGTCAAAATCCAGTCCAAGTTCAGAGATCCAAATCAAGTTTGTCAGACAGTTGTAGGTCAGAGTTACAGTATATGATTCCCAGGAATTATACACCAGAGCAGAAGATCAGATGGGTCATGGCTGTTTCTTCAATCAAGCTGTAGCCCATTTAGCATATTTAATCAGGAGGATTACTGCCTTGCTTGGCAAGGTGCCTCATTGAATATCTTTGTTCTGTTCTCCATCTAGTCCCAAGTAGAGGTAGTTTGTCATCATCTGACTGCTCCAGCTGCTCCATCAGTGCCTATATTTGATCAGCCTTGAGTGACTCTTGGCTTTGAGTCTCCCAAGGCTTACATTTCAGGGTTCAGATGGAGCATCTTCATCAGAGTCTGAGTCCTGGACTTTCTTGAATTCTGCCTTTAAAAATACATATGCAATGCCCCAATCTGGTGGCACAAATCCCAGGAATCACTTACTTTGCAATTAAGAGACATGAATTCTTTGCCTGCCATCTGGTGGTTATTAAGTCAATAAGTCAGCAGTCCTTTGGGAGAAAAAAATGATTGGATGAAGCATTATTTTGGCATATCTTCAGTAGAATGGTTCATGGTGGATTTTCCCACAGTTGATGACATTTGAATTTCAACCATAGAAAACCACCCATCACTGCCCTTACACTGTTCCATAGAGGAGTTATAGATGACACAGCACAGTGTGACTCTATTCAATGTGTTTTCTAAAGGCATACTATATGGGTGCATCTTGAATTATGCCAACTTGATTCCTTCCTGTTATCCAGGAAAGTACAGCAAATAGGCTCGTAGATGATAGCTTTTATAGCAGTATGCAAACTTGCATCATCACAGTGACGTCATGTGATGTATCAGGACTTTTTCCTCTTTCCTAAACAGGTCAGGGGTGGAGACAGCACATGACGCATACGGCCCCGCCCTGCGAGTTTGACACCCCTGGTTTATAGCATATGTAATTTTAAGTTGAGAAAACTCAAGAAATGTTTAACATCCATTTTATGAAAAGGCATTTTTCCTACTAATCGGGAAAAAAATGAGTTTATTTTGCTTTGGCTTAGATTTCAAAACATCTTACAAGCATAGATACATTTGTACATAATTTGATACAATACATAGTAACTAAATGATTAAATGAATAAGTCATATGTTTAGGCGATTTGTATCAATAGCACTTATATATACCACTTCACAGTGCTTTACAGACAGTGGTGAGACTTGAATAACTTAACAACTGGTTCTCTGGCTCGGTAGGCATGGCCGGTTGGTCATGTGACTGGGTGGGTGACATCACTCATCACACTCAGCCCTGCCTCCTGGCCATTTGCCTCAAAAGCAGAGGTAGGATTCAGCCAGTTGTGGCTAATCCCACCACTGGCTGACCCCACCCCTGCTCATTTTCAGCCTGTTTTCTGCCCCAAAAAGGGCCCTTAAAATGGCAGAATCTTAACTACCAGTTCGCCTGAACCGGTGCGAACTAGCAGTGTCTAGTTTATAGACTTCTAAGCAGTTTACAGAGTCAGCATATTGTCCACAACAATTTGGGTCCTCATTTTACCAACCTTGGAAATTTAATATGTTAACTTTTTAGGTTTTTTAAAAAAATGTTTCCTTGTTTTATCTTATTCTTTTTATTTCCTTTTTGTTTGTTTTGCTATTATAGCTCCATAATTAATTAGCTTGTTGGGTTCTTGTATAATACCTCCTTTCTGTAATTTTTTTTCTATTTCGCAAAAAAAATCAATAAATTTAATTTTTTTAATGGATTTAACCTTGAAAAATGAATCTTAGCAACTTACTTCTAAGGCCTAAACAGCTAATCTAAGGCTTAAAGAGGTAACAATTCATAAAAGCTTATCTGATGCTTAAACAACTAAAATGTACAATCCAAACAACATTAGTCTATGATATACGTCTGCATATTAATCCTAACTCGTGCACTCATCAAAGTATTTTCTTTCAGTGCTACACAAAACTCAAAAAGCATTATTAAAAACTAATAAAGCAAAGAAAGGAAAGTCATCAGATAAGAAAAAGAGAACATAGCTAGCACTATTTTACTAACTGTAACATATTTACACAAGGTTGTATCATATTTGCACATTTAAATAAATGTTATATTTAGGACTTATTGATTCTCCTCCGTCTGCCTTACTTTCACCAAGGTTTTCAATATTGCTGTCTGGACATTTATTTTGAAATTCAGATGTTGAACTTTGACAAAATGTCATTTCAGCTATAATGCACTTGGAATAATGTGTAGCTGGAAACAAACTCCTCAAGGCATACTTTTTTGTGTCTGAAGAAACGAACACACACCACACCACATCTACGGGACTACATTGAAATCCGTGTCTCTTTGCTTCTTCAAGTGCTCTCATTTCCATTTTGTGTGCCTCGTGGCTCTTGAACCATGCACTTTAATGAGTCGAAGAACTGGATGTTTGAGAAACATAGGGATGGTTTTCCTCCTGGACGTTGTGGTTAAAAACAGCTTGCAATGATATTGGTTCCAGTGGTGAAATCTAATTCCCCCCCAACCAGTTCTGTGGGTGTGGCTTGGTGGTTGTGGGATCATGTGACTGGAAGGGCGTGACCAACTTTTTTTCTTCACTTTCAGCTTTTTAAAATGCTTTAAAAAGCTTTGTAAAAAACTTCTGACGATCGTGCAACTCAGCTGTGAGCCACACGATCGTTGGAAGCTTTTAAAAAAGCCTTTTAAAGCATTTTATCCTCTCCGGTTCAGACGTACTGGCAGGGAAAAAATGCTTTAAAAAGCGTGGGGGGAGGGCGGGAAGCTTCCTACGATTGTGCAGCTCACAGCTGAGCTGCACAATCATGGGAAGCTTTTTTTTTTTTACTACCGGTTTGCAGAACCAAGGACAATCATTTCTACCGGTTCGGCCAAACTGGGCCAAACCAGGAGGATTTCACCCCTGTTTGGTTCTCATTTTATATCACTAGCTGTCAGCTTTGGAAATGAGTACAGGTAATCCTCGATGTACAACAGTTCATTTAGTTACCACAGCACTGAAAAAAGTGACTCATTGTCATTTTTCACACTTACGACTGTTGCAGCAGCCTCATAGTCACATAATCAAAATTCAGACACTTGGCAACCGACTCATACTTATGATGATTGCAGTGTCCCGGAATCATTGGCTTTTGCAATCTTTTGACAAGCAAAGTCAATGCGGGAGCCAGATTCACTTAACAACTATGTTACTAATGCAACAACTGCACTTAATAACTGTGGCATAAATGGTCCTAAAATGGGGCAAAATTCACTTAATAACTGTCTCGCTTATCAATAGAAATTTTGGGCTCAATTGTGGTCATAAGTCAAGAACTACTTATGCAGAAACTGGAAATGACACCTTTTTCTTTGTGATTATTCCATAAATAGATACCAACAATTAAGACTTCCATTAACTAAGAGCCGAGGTGGCGCAGTGATTAGGGTGCAGTACTGCAGGCCACTTCAGCTGACTGTTATCTGCAGTTCAGTGGTTCAAATCTCACCGGCTCAAGGTTGACTCAGCCTTCCATCCTTCCGAGGTGGGTGAAATGAGGACCCAGACTGTGGGGGCAATATGCTGACTCTGTAAACCGCTTAGAGAGGGCTGAAAGCCCTATGAAGCGGTATATAAGTCTAACTGCTATTAACAAGGATCCCACCACCACCAAGCCACATCAGAAATCTGCAGTCATTTGAGCTATCACTGAGATGGAAGCACATTCTATATTATTTTATCACACCTGCCCGGCATAATGTTTTCACATGATTGGCAAATATTGCAGTATTGCGCACTTGCTCACTGTTCCAGCCAGTCCAGCTGACCTCCCAAACACTTAATGGCAAGTAAGGAGTACATACGATTGCCTCTCTGGCCAACATGAAAGGGGATAGTGATGTCAAAAAGACTTCCCAATATCCTCTATTGCCCTCTATGCAAAGGGATAGAACATACAGAGTCCTGGACAAAATGGGTGGGAACTGGTCCACAAAATGTGAGAAAATGGTCCAGGATTCTATACTATTAGTGGGATATTTGATTATAAAAATGAGAAAGGCCAAATATAATTCGATTTTTAGAGTTAGAGATTGGTGCATGTAAAAGAAAAATGAGCCAATGAGTCTATGGGTCTGCTGCACAGGACAAAAGAGAAATTAATAGGGAAAATTATTTTATGCTTTTTATAAAGAGAACCCATCTTGTAATTTGAAATGCATGCAAGGTAAGAAAGAGAAAGACAAAGTACATTGCAAGATGCTGAAACAGTCGGAAGAAGTGATTTCCACATTTGTAACCGTAATCTTTGAAAAGTCCAAGAGAAGCTACTGGAAAACTGGAGAAGGAACATGAGTTAAATATTCAAGATGAGGAAGAGGAAGGACCTGGAGAAACTCGGCCCAGTTAAATTGTAGAAGTCTAGTCAAGGTTTTAGAACATATTGCCAAGCAGCGTGACAGTGAGCACAAATAATAATTGCTCCGTTATCAGGCATCAGCATGGCTTTATCAAGATAAAACTATTTTTATCACTTTCTATGACACTGAGTGGTCTGGCACATGAAGGTGGTGCATGCTGTTCTTAGTAAAAGCCTTTGACAGGTTTTCTCATAACATCTTTATAGACAAATAGATAAGTGTAGACCAAATAGTTCCTTGATCTAATACAGGGGTCCTCAAACTTTTTAAACAGGGGTGAATTCATGGTCCCTCACGGTTGGTGGATTGGACTGGCTGGGTGGGCATAGCTAGGTGGTCATGTGACTGGGTGGCCGTGGCCAATTTAGCAGTCCATTTTGCTTTTGTCCTTGCTGTACTTGTACCTCCCGCACTCACCCACTGCCCCTGGATCATATGGTTGTGAAAAACATCCTGAAGGGCTGTTTGTAAAGTGTTTTTCAAGGCTTTTAAAGCACTACTTTACAAGCTGGCAGCAGAGCTGCTTTCCAAGCCAGCAGCAGCCCCTCCCCTACTCACCCACTGGCCCTGGATCATGTGGCTACACTGGCGAGATCACCCCCTCAGTCAGCTGGTCCTCCCCAGCACCCTTTGGCCTTACCTTCGGCAGCAGCGGTGTGATCAGAGGTGCAGCTCAACCAGTGAAATAACTAACCAGAAGTGCAGCTGGAGTGGATGCTTGCTGGAAGATAAGGCCGATGGTGAGGGGCAGGGCAAAGGGCAGGGCTGAATCCCACCACTCCACAGGCTGAATACTTTGCATTGGTGGGCCGTATCCAGCCCGCAGGCTGTAGTTTGAAGATTGGTGGTCTAATAGATTTGAAATTACTTGAACAAAGTAGTTGAACAGGTTTAAGGAAAACCAGGAATAACTTGCAATATAAGCTGCATGTACTGAACAGTTACAAGGAACTCGCTATTTAGTTTGTAGAGCACATACATATTGCAGGCTAATTGTGCCCACTGCCAGCAGTTTGATCCTGGCTGGCTCAAGGTTGACTCAGCCTTCCATTCTTCCGAGGTTGTTAAAATGATGATCAGAATTGTTGGGGACAATATGCTGCTGACTCTGTAAACTGCTTAGAGAGGGCTGTAAAGTCCCGTGAAGTGGTATAGAAGTCTAAATGTTATTGTTATTGCTATTGCTATATATAAATGTGCAGGAGGAACAGATCCATTTTCTAATATAACCAAGAATACAAAGTCTAACAAAATGAAAATAATGAACTAAATATTAGAGGAATATACGATTCTTTACTTACTTACAAGGCTTACAGGCTGCCCCAATCCAAACCAGCTCAGATCCTTTCTGAGAGCAAGAAAGGTTAAAAGTGAATCAATCTGCCTACAAGAGTGAGTGGTAGGGGTGTTTTAGGAGGGCTTCCGGCATTGAGCGGGGGAATAAACTATATGACCCAGAGGTCCTTTCCAACTCATATGCTCTACAATGTTCTAAGAATATATATGGTCCCTGTGTGGCCCAGGAGCATTCTGGTAAATAAAGATAATGCTGAAGACTGGCATTTTCCTTTAGAGCATAGCTACTTATGTTTACTTATGTATGATTCCATTAAACACACTTTGGAAAGGTCAGTTTTGGGCAGACTACTTGGCAGGTACTAAAGACAGTGTCAATGGGTCCACTGATGCCATGGTTGCTACATTGCTGACCTCTGGAGTGGGGAATAATAAGATTGCCTTTTCTTTTATACTGTTGGATGTGGAAGGGAAGGAGGGAGGGAGGGAGGGAGGAAAGGAGGAGGAAGGAAGGAAGGAAGGAAGGAAGGAAGGAAGGAAGGAAGGAAGGAAGGAAGGAAGGAAGGAAGGAAGGAAGGAAGATTGGCTGGTGCCTTGAAGAGCATTACTAATGCAACTATATAAATAATATCAGCCGTGAAGCTCATTTCTATTTTCTTCGCCGCACGGTCATTTTAATGATTATGTTGTGTACACTGTGGAGGTGAAGCTTCAAAAACTCCAATTTTCTCATGATTTTACTGAGCATTGAAGGGTGTATAATAGCTGCTATTTTTCCCCTCAGCATCTGTTTGTGTGTGTGTGTTTGTGTGGGTGTCCCTCTTCTCTTTTCAGAAATGCAATCTTCTTTTAGTGTACATGGCTCCATCTATTTTCATTGCCTTTCACAGTCATTCTGATGATGGTAACTAAGAAGACACTTCTTGTATGAGAAGAATTTGTTAAAGAAGGAGCTAATAGGAGGGATGGACTCTTCCTGTGGCTCTGATTCTTGTACTTAGTTTTAATTAATTAATTAATTAATTAATTAATTAATTAAGGAGAGTGGTGGCAGGGAACTGATTAGGAGGCTTTTCCAAATTGCCATCAACTAATATAAAAACTGGGACATGGTGCCTCAGTGGCTAAGATGCTGAGCTTGTCAATCAGAAAGATTGGCAGTTCGGTGGTTTGAATCCTTAGTGCCATGTAACGGAATGAGCTTCCGTTACTTGTCCCAGCTTCTGCCAACCTAGCAGTTCGAAAGCACATAAAAATGCAAGTAGAAAAATAAGGACCACTTTTGATGGGAAGGTAACAGTGTTCCGTCCGCCTTTGGTGTTTAGTCATGCTGGCCACATGATCACGGAGACGTCTTTGGACAGCACCGGCTCTTCGGCTTTGAAATGGAGAGGAGCACCATCCCCTAGAGTCAGGAATGACTAGCACACATGTGTGTGGGGGGAAGACCTTTACCTTTTTAATATAGAAAACAATAATTTAAATCTCCCCTATATGTTTCCACAGTCCATGAGGTATATTGCAAATTGCATCCAGGAACAAACTGGAGTGATTTATATATGTAATATATAACCCTGATTCCAATTGATTTCCTATATCTACACATTTCTCAGAAGAAAGCTCTGTTTGCCCATAATACAGAAAATTTCAGTGTAAAAATCCTTTATTATTTATTTGATGCATTTTACTTCATACTTGATGCAAACATGCTCCAAGTATAATACAAACATACTTAATCCAGACATACTTGTAAGTAGTAAGATAATCCCTTATCTCCAGCTTTAAATAATAATATCAATAACAACAACAACAACAACAATCATCATCATCATCATCATCATCGTCATCAAGAAAAAAAATCACAAAGTACCGGGACTTGCAAAGTGAAGTTGAGCGACTGTGGAAAAAGAAATCGTGTGTTATCCCAATTGTAATTGGAGCCCTTGGAGCAATACCTAAAGGGCTACCTTGCTATTTGGAAATTCTAAATTTACCTGACTTGAACATTCTGATTCTACAAAAAACCACCCTACCTGGAACAACTTATATCCTCCGACGTTACCTTAAGAGTTCCTAGGTCCTTGGTTGGGACTCAAGCTGTTGAGTTACCAACCAGCCCCAAAGGCTGTGAATCTAACCAAAGATTAACCATGCAATAATAATAATAATAATAATAATAATAATAATAATAATAATAATAATAATTATTATTATTATTATTATTATTATTATTATTATTATTATTATTATTATTATTATTATTATTATTATTATTATTATGAACCGGGATCCATCTTGGAAACAAACCAGTTAATGTACAGCGCAGCTGTAATAGTCACTAATGAACTAGGCATTAAAATTAAAGTACCTAGTCACACAACAGAAAAAGCATCAAAGCCAAAGTGGAAAATCCGTTTAGAACAAAAAATCAAAAAATTAAGGGCAGATGCTAGTAACTTAAAGAACATGCATGAGCAACGGCTTAAAAACAACAAAATCATAGATCGGCTAATCAGGAGATATAGATTGGATACAAGAAACATCAATGAAGCTGTAGAGATTGTAAAAGAGCAGATAACAGCAACAGCTAGAAAAATTGAAAGATATGAGGCACGAATCATCCAATATAAACAAAATCAGCAATTTCGATCAGACCAACGGCGTTTTTATCAAAGTCTTAATGTAAATGGTGACACCAAAAGTGAAAAACCAGAAAAACAGGCCACAGTTGAATTCTGGAAAGAATTGTGGGAAAATGCAAAGGACTACAACAAGGAAGCAAAGTGGATACATGACTTTGAGAAAAGCATTGGCAACAAACAAATGCAAGTATTAGAAATAACAACTGAGATGGTCAAAAATCGAGTTAAAAAGGTAAAGAATTGGACATCACCTGGAAAGGACCAATTACATGGTTTCTGGCTCAAATATCTGACCAGTTTACATGCAATATTGGCCAGGCAACTGAATGAAATTTTACAAAAGGGCCAAATTGATGAATGGTTGACAACTGGAAAAACATACTTGATTCAGAAAGATGCAACTAAAGGAACAACACCTGAAAACTACAGACCAATAACATGCTTGCCAACAACCTTCAAATTACTCACAGGCATTACTGCAGATAACATGATGGATTATTTGGAAACAAACAACATCTTGCCAGTAGAGCAAAAAGGCAACAAAAGAAGGAGCAGGGGCACAAAAGATCAGCTTCTAATTGATAAAATGATATTAGAAAATTGTAAGAACAGAAAAACGAACTTGAATATGGTCTGGATTGATTACAAAAAGGCATTTGACTCACTGCCACATAGTTGGATCATAAAATGCTTAGAAACAACTGGCATTAGCAAAAATATTACATCCTTTACTGAAAAGGCAATGAAACAATGGAGAACTGAGTTGGCAGTAGGGAATGAGAGCTACGGAATGGTTAACATCAAGCGAGGAATTTTCCAGGGTGATTCACTTTCACCTCTTCTCTTCATCATCGCAATGATCCCACTATCAGTAATCTTAACAAAAATGAAATTAGGCTACCAAACAGCCAAAAAAGCTGAAAAAATTTCGCATTTACTATATATGGATGATTTGAAACTCTATGGAAAGTCAGAAATAGAAATCCAATCATTGACAAATACAGTCCGAGTATTCAGCACCGATATTTCAATGCAGTTTGGCATGGAAAAATGTGCCACTGTATCCATAAAAAGGGGCAAAATCACTGCATCTGAGGGAATTGAAATGCCCAATGGCCAACTAATTAAATGCAAAGAAAATGAAGCCTACAAATACTTAGGCATTCTGCAGTTGGATAACATCAAGCATGGAGAAGTAAAAACTATTGTCAGGCGAGAGTACACCAACAGAGTTAGGAAAATTTTAAAATCTAAATTGAATGGTGGAAATACAATCAAGGCCATAAATACCTGGGCAATACCAGTTATAAGATACACAGCTGGCATAGTTAACTGGACACAAACTGATTTGGACCTTTTGGATCGAAAAACCAGGAAACTAATGACAATGCACTACAGTTTACATCCACGTGGTGATACTGATAGACTGTATCTGCCCCGAAAATCAGGTGGCAGAGGATTATTACAAGTGAAGCAAACAGTTGAAGAAGAAAAACATGCACTGGCTGATTATTTAAAAGAAAGTCAAGAACATCTATTAATCGAAGTAAAGAACAAAAATCTACTGAAGGCCCAACAGACGAAACAAGAATACAGAAAAGATGTGATAAAATCAAGAATGGAGAGTTGGCAGAACAAAGCACTGCATGGTCAATTTCTGGAAAAAATAAAAGATAAAGTGGACAGGGAACAAACTTGGTTATGGTTAAAAACAGGTACATTAAAGAAAGAAACAGAGTCACTAATCCTGGCTGCGCAAGAACAAGCTATCCGCACAAATGCCATTAAGGCCAAAATCGAAAAATCCTCTGATGATGCCAAATGCAGACTTTGCAAAGAAGCTGACGAAACTGTTGATCACATACTCAGCTGCTGTAAAAAAATCGCGCAGACTGATTATAAATTGCGGCACAATTCAGTAGCACAAATGATCCATTGGAATTTGTGCAAAAATTATAATATTAAAACAGCAACAAACTGGTGGGAACATCAGCCTGAAAAAGTCACCGAAAATCAGATGGTCAAGATCTTGTGGGATTTCAGTATACAAACCGACAAAATACTGGCGCATAATACACCAGACATCACACTGGTTGAGAAAAATAAGGTCACAATCATAGACATCGCAATACCAGGTGATAGCAGGGTCGCCGAGAAGGAACATGAAAAAATCGCAAGATACCAGGACTTAAAAATCGAAATTCAACGACTATGGCACAAACCAGCAGTGATAATTCCAGTGGTAATTGGCACACTGGGTGCTATTCCAAAAGCACTGGAATTACATTTAAAACAGTTAAAAATTGACAAAATCACCATCAGTCAAATGCAAAAAGCCGCACTGCTTGGATCTGCACGCATTTTACGAAAATACGTTACAACGTCCTAGGCCCCTGGGTGGGGCCCGACTAGTAACCAATGCCAAATCCGGCGAAACAACTGGCCGCTGTGATACAATTGTATAATCATCATCATCATCATCATCATCATCATCATCATCATCATCATCATCATCATCATGAATGAAGGTGAATATACACGTCCCAGGATAATTCTGCAGGATCCAATCTGGATCAGTTAGGATTAGAGAAAAAATTCCTGAAAATGGGTTCTAGCAAGAGTCCGAAAGCTCGGAAGACAAAACCTCTGGCTTCAGTGACCGACCTAGATTGAATCCTGCAATAATAATAATATTTTAAAAGGTGACACATAAGGAAAAGAGATCAGGAGAGAAGAGGAAAAAATATCAACCTCTAAAATCCCAGTCCTTACCTTGACCAAGTGGAATGAAAACGGATCAGGTATCATCATGAGATCTGCCAGGTAGTTGACTGTAATAAAAAGGAGATCATCTAAGGCTTTATTTAGATATTTTGGTGTTAGCTTAGCATATTGTTTATTTTATTTTTATTTATTTATTTTATTTAGTTTGTCAAACATGTAACAGATAACAGGTATAAATATAAACATAAATATGAATACATGAAATGGATACGAATAAATGGAGACAGTAGGACAGGGACGGTAGGCACGCTGGTGCACTTATGCACACCCCCTTACAGACCTCTTAGGAATGGAGTGAGGTCAACAGTAGACAGTCTTAGGTTAAAATTATGGGGATTTGGGGATGTAACAATAGAGTCAGGTAGTGCATTCCAGACACTGACCACTCTGTTGTTGAAGTCATATTTTCTGTAATCGAGTTTGGAGCGGTTTACTTTAAATTTGTATCTATTGTTTGCTCGTGTATTATTGTAGTTGAAGCTGAAGTAGTCATTGACAGGTAGGACGTTGTAGCAGATAATTTTCTGTACTACGCTTAGGACAGACCATAGGTGGCATAGTTCAAGCCCAAAATTTCAAGCCGGGTGGCATGGGGTATTCTGTTGTGAGCAGAGGAGTGGAGTATTCTTCTTGTGAAATAACTCTGGACTCTGTCAATTGTATTAATATCCGATATAGAGTGCGGATTCCAGACAGATGAGCTGTATTCGAGAACTGGTCTAGCAAAGGTTTTGTATGTCCTAGTTTGCAGTCCAATATTACCAGAGAAGAAGCTCCACAAAATTAGGTTAACAACTCTTTAAGTTGTTGAAGTGTGAGCCATACTTACGGCTTAGCCGGATGTGTGAACCCAGAAAAGTAACTTGTGGTGATGAAGACATTCTTACAGCAAGAGAGATATCACAGTAGCACACTGTACAGTGTGAATCAAAAAGGATTCACTGGATTACTGCCACCCATGGACTCATGCTCTTATACCGTTTTTCACAAGGAAAAAAAAGGAAAGGCTATCCTCTTTTCTTCTAACGTTTCTGAGGATTCCAAGGTTAAGGAAGAGAAATAGCCATTAAAAAAAAAATGTGGGGCAAAAAAAAAATCAATGCAGCATGGGGAAAAAAATCCTCACAATAAAAGAGAAGTTGCTTCTTAAAAGCATTTATATTTGAAGAGAAAGTATGGGCAAGCATGAAATCTGCCTGGCTTTGATATTTGCTCTTTTTAAAATCCACTGTTCTCCTGATTTATACATCGACAACCCTGCCCATCATTCCATTACACAGGCCAAAGTGTAAGGCAAAGGCTGGTTCACCTGGTTAAAAATTAAAAGAAACAGTTCACCAACTCAGAGTGCCTGAGGGCGGTTTGCAAAAAAAAATAGCTACAGATGGCAAATGTATTTATCAAAGTAGGTGCAAACAATGCACAAAAAGGCAAGAGAGTGAGAGAGAAAGATTTTTAAAAAAACCCTCTTTGTCTGATGTTCTGGGTTCTGAATAACTGGACCATCACAAGTGAAAGAAGGATGTGATTCTGAAGGCAGCATGCATTGCCATTAGTGACCTATCTCCCACCCCAGGAGTTGAACACAACCTTGTACACAGATATGTGAACAGTGATTATAAAACTAGAGTAAGACTATATTGCCACTATAGGCAATCTCTGGGTTAAGAAGGTCTGAATTAAGGACAACATCTAAACACAAATGGTCTGTCTAGAGCAGGGATGGCGAACCTTTTCGGCACTGAGTGCCAAAAATGGAGAACATGTGTGCTTGCTTTGCGTGCGTGCATTTGCTTTGCGTGTGTGTGTGCATGCTTTGCGAGCCTGCGCGAGTGCTTTGCCCACATGCACTCATTTGGGTTGCGACCAGGAAGAGGAGCTGCCCAGGAGGGGATGCTCATATTGGAAAATGAACTTCTAGTTTCTGGCATGCCAGAAAATCTTCTGGTTACAGCTGTCCGGCACGCATGCTCACACTGGAAAACGGAAGACCAGCTCTTCCGGTTTCCAGCACTGCCGCATGCACAAAGGCCAACTGATTGTCATGTGCACATGCGCGCCAGAAACCCAGAAGAGGAACAGGCGATGTTGCACATGCCAGGCGACATGGCTCCATGTGCCACTTCGGGCACGCGTGCCATAGGTTCACCATCATGGGTCTAGAGTATTACTAAAAATGGCAGACAGGATTCTCCTTTCCTCAAATTGATGAACCACTGAAGCTGCACAATGTATTCAGGAATAGGTGAAGCCAAAGGTTTTAAATATAGAGCCATTTTTCAGTGCTTCCTGAAAACATTGTGTGGCTTTAGCAGTTGATCTTGTATGTTGTCTGGTCCCCCAGCGGCCTCCAAGGGTGAGGCAATCCCACAGAGATAGACCTGCACTTATTGTAACCTAGTTATTAAAGTCTGTATTTTCAAGAAAACACAAGGCAAAAGCAGTGTTGAAAGAGAGCAATTGTTAGATTTGTATCCTGTCTTTTCTGTGATAGATTAAGGCAGCGGACATAGCATTCTCTCCTCCAATTTTCTTACACAACATTCCTGTAAGGGAGGCTGAGCTAAGGGGCAATGATTAGCCCTAAATCACCTGCTGATATTCCAGGGGAGCGGCTGATCCTCAGCGTAGTTCTTCCCAGTCTTGGGGTGATTCTGTGACCATTCTATCCCATTGGCTTAACATGAAGATGAATTTGGAACTAGTACCTTTTAAACTATGCAATAACTGCTCCCCACACAACAGAAATCAGCAATGTGCAGCCTCCTGGTTGTTATTCACTATGGTGTGGGGTATGCCAATCAAAAATTTTAACAAAATTCTGTAAACAGGAAGTTTACAGTCTCTCTAACCTGACTACCATTAGAGTGGGTTTACTAGAAGATTTTAGAAAGAAAAGAAATGGGGGACATTTGCAAGATACAAAAGTTTCTTATGGGTAAATTCAACATGGATGGGCAGCTGTATAATAGTGCTGATTCCAAAGTTTGCAGTTATCGAATGTCTGCAGTTATTAGGAGCTTAGGTCATCTGTGTCTCTGAGGCTTACCCACCTTGGGAACATCTGCTTTTCTATAGATGCAGCACATAGAACCATGCCCAGAGATTTCCATTGCCAAGCAGAACAAAGCAACTGCAACACTGATTAGAAGCCTTGCAGATTGCTTGAATCTCTGTTGAAGCGAAGCTCCCAGATCTGGTTTGCAAATATTCCCAAATCTGGGTATCTTTTGTTATCTCTCTTTTGTCATCTACTGGTCCTGATTTCTGTAGCCCAGATCTGGTGGAGTAAATTCTGCAAAAGAAATGCCAGCTTTAGCCATTAACAGATCGGGTGTATGACGTCTATACCCTGATGAAGTCCCTGAAATTTTATTAGTGCCATTCAGACATTGAAACGTAATACAGATAACATGTAAAGCAAGTGTCTATTATGATCGGAGTCCAATTTTCTCCTGGAAGTTATTCTCTGACTTGCAATGCAAAATGAACTTCTGTAGATTTTCAGCCAGACTTCCACAGAACCAACTGCTGAAAAGTCTGCTATTTTGCTGGATATATACAAAAATTGTTTAATATTGACACAAACAGTAAGCCCAAGGAGACAATACAATAATCACCCAGTTTATGGCACCAGCACAATATATACACCAGCATGATGAGCCAAAATCAGCTTTTGAATTTCTTTTAACGAACAACTCATCAAAATGTTTGTCTACATTGAGACAATTCCTAATTAATCCTAGCTGAACCTGCCTATTGCTAAAGAAAACTTTGCATTTTACACAGAAGTACAAACAGAAAGGACTACAAGCTGCTGATGCTTTGAGAGTCCCCTGCCTTCTATGACATCCAAAAGAATTGTGAAGCTGGGCATTTTGTGTACATAAGCTAATAGCCTGGAATCTTGCCTTGGATTAGAGCCTCAAAACCATTGGCAAGTGAAACGTAGAGATGCACTCACACTCACAAACAGAGATATGAATATCAACTTCAAATACACATTTTTCTCTCTCAAGAGTTGAAATAGCTTTCTTTAATTTGAAAGAGGTAGACCATTCAGAAGAAAAAAAGCCATTTTGGCACAGAGGGAACAAAAAGTCTGATATTTGGAACATTTCTGTCAATTGATGGAACTGCCCATCTGAAGTCAGCATTTGGCAAACCTCAAAATGTTGTTCATCTTAGGCAATCTGGCTGTGGTGGCAACTGCTCATAAACAAACAGCTCGCTCCAGCTTGGTTTCCTGCCTCATCAGACAGTCCCTGATATAAGCCAATTCGGACATCACGAGATCTTAACACGTCAGCATTCCATGTTTCAAAAAAAGGGTAAAGCCTATTTTCATTTCTTCTGGAAATTGTTCAATTCTAATCTTCCAATACTGATATTATAAATAAGGTGTTAATCATTTAGAATCCTGAATAATATTGTGATATTTTTATTCATTACTACCAAATAGTTGCATATGCCTCACAACATTACATATAGTATTTTTAAATTTGCAGCATTAAATACCATATGAAAGCTGGCATGATGTATTTTCTCCTGCATGGATGATGTCTACCTGGTGTCATTTTTTCAAATGTATTGTTGTGAAGAAATACTTTCATCTTACAATGTGTATATCCTAAATTGTGTGGATCCTAAGTATCCTGGGATCAGTTTTAATGAAAAATATGATACAATATGATACAAACTGTTCTATAGGCAAATAATAAATAGGATAAATCTGGCCTTCGCTGGAGTGAAAGAGCTATTAGATCACAGCAACTCCAGGTGATACATTAAAACAGATGTCAAGAGTAAATTGAATGGTTTGATTACTATAGTCTTCAGAGAAACTATTTGCCAATCAGTTAATTTTTAAAGGGACAAAGAACTTATATGGGTGAGACTGATAAAAGCTTAGCAGTACAAAGATCTTGACTGAACAGATTTTAGCTTACTTGTTTATGAAATCATGACATTGGACAGGCACTATGGCACAGAGAGTGACCAATTCTGTTAGATGGACAAAAGAGGACCAAATGAATTCAACCCCTCGGGGTGTTTTTTTTTTTCTTTATTGCTGCCACAAAATGGAAAGTGTTATTTTCTTCATTTCCTCTCCTCGCTATTCTAGAACTTAATCAATGAACCAATCCATTCTCTTTGTTAGGTGTACACACAGTCTAGATATAAGTCAGAGATGGAGCGCTCTGAATGTTGGACCAATTCCCATTATCCTTCAGCCTTGATTGTACTGGTTGGAGCTGATTGGAATTGAATCTACATGTTGTCTATTTTTGTTCTAGGGCAGGATTAATCACTTGACATTTTCCAATATATTTTTGCTTTTACTTAAAAAAAATATATTGAAGCAGCAACATTTATTCAGAAGATAGGTAAACATTTCCCTTTTCTTCTTTCTTCTATCAGAGACCAAAGTCTCTGATAGCTATGGACAATTTAGAATGTTAGGATGTTTTACAACTAAGAAGTTACAATGACTTAGCTATTTAAACATTATGGGATAAACTTGAAGAAGATGGTGGGACTTATTAAAATTGCTTTGTGACTCACATTGTTGATTCTTTCTAAAGTTAACTGCTTTGTTTTCTATTTATTCTCCTTATATCTCACATTGTATTTCCTTAAATGGTTTAATGCATGAGTAAGAAATTGGTGGCTTTCCAGATGTTGTTGACCTATAACTCACAGTATCGCTCAACAGTGGATGGAATTGCTGGCAACTGCAATTTAGTCACATTTGGAAAACCACAAGCTTCCCCAGCTATTGGTTTTATTAATTTCATGTAGAGTTCCAAGTCTGTGATTCTTGTTATTGGTTAGTTTTACCTGGTAGTGTACAATTTCAAAGTCAAATACTAAGTCAGTAAACAGTAAGATGGCACAACACTCACTAGGTAGCATAACACACAGAGAGACACTTTGCTTCAAAAGCCATCTGGGCAATTTTTCCTCTTTTAGTTAGACTAGAGGGACTCTTAAAACTGTTCTTTGTAGGTGGATTTAGTAGTATGGAGAATAGACCAAAGGTCCAGTGTAAACTTAGAGCAGGAGAAACTGTTTTAAAGTAAAAAGATAGTAGATTGAGTGTTAAGTGCTCAATTCTACAAAACGCCCTTGCAGACTCTCCCTCATTTTTTTCTCCATTATAATTCCCCATGCTTAGATTATACTCCATAATAAATGGTTTGTTAAGTTTTGGCTGAGTCTGATGTGAAGTCATCTTTAAAACTTAACATCATGTGCAAACCAGGCCATCAGTTTTTTTTTTAATGGTTTAATGTTATGTGTGAACGGCAACCACAATACAGGAGGAGGAAAACCGAATACAAAGGAAAAATGGCGGATGAGCCAAGGAATATTAGCAATTCTACCTCCTGCCCTCATGTTAAATGGCATCCTTCATGTACAGTCTTGTTACTCTTAATAGAAAGCTAGCTTAATTGTGTAGGAAGAAAGCACTCACCCCTCTTCTAGAAAAATGAAATATTTTAGGACATATTAAAAGGGCAGAATTCTTCCCCTAAAAGGGTAGGCAGAAACTCACACACACACACTTTGTTAATGGGCCATGAAGGCCTGTGCCAGCTTATCTACAACACAAAAGACATGGTCTCCAGGACATAATAGGACCCATCTAGCAACAGAACTCACCGCATGGCACCTGGGACAATTACATTACCAAGCATTACCAATACAATTACTCAACCAAGCCTGGGACACAGACAACTTACAAAGTTACCCCTGCATGGCCCCATTGGAGTCTGACAACCAATCAGAATACAAGCTCAAATTCAAAAGCCCAGAGAGGACATAAAACCCAGCCACTCTCAGCATCTCCTCTCTTTTTCTTCACCCAAGATCTTCAAGGCGTGTGATCCTGTTCATCAATAAACCTTCTTTACAAGCAACTTCCATGAATCCAGTGTTTTTTTCTCACTTGGAACTGAACCCAGATGAACATTTCTTCCAACAACTGCTTTCAGGAAACCTGCAGCTCCAGAATCAAGTCTCACAGTACTGTCCAAAGGTTTAAAAAAAGTCAGAGCATTTTTTTTCAGAATAATTTATACATTTTAATATTTATAAAGCAAATGTGCAATCTTCTAAGCAATTCTGTCTCTTATTCTCTCTTTAGTCCAGCAGATATCCGACAATAATAGACTTTAAAAAAAAGTCACTAGCATTATTTTGTACTAATGGTTGTTGATCTCTTCATTTTTAATTTGTTAATGTATCTCATATTTCTCCCCCAAAGTTTCATTTGTCTCAATATATTAATGCTGTCATATACAAAAACTCACCATTTTTCTCCATTTTGTCATATTTGAGACAAACCAAAAATAACATTTCTGAAGAAGACATCAGTAGAGAAAGCTATATGTAAGTCTCCCTCTCAGACAAGCTTGTTTTCTTTGTGCAAAGATTTTATTGGGGTGAACCAATAGCAGTAATTTAAAGAGGCCATTTCTGTTACTTTTTTGAAGCAGCAAAGTGAAGTAGTTTAAGATATTTTAGTATGAGTGTAGGATATTAAAACTTACTCCTCTACTAGAAAATGTAATATTTTGGGAAATATTAAAAGGGCAGAATATTTCCCCCTAAAAGGGAGAGAGGAACTCATCCCCCTTCCTTTGTAAATGGGCCATTAAGACCTGAGCCAGGCTATTCTACATAACAAACATCTACCTCCGTTAGGAGGTCCCATCTAGCAAACAGAAACTCACCACATGACACCTGGGAACATTACATCAGCCAGTGGCTCAAAAAAGCTTGGGTCTCAGGACAGCCTACAAAGTTAGCTAAGACCCCTACCCCTGGGAGTCTGATCACCAATCAGAATGCATTTCTTACCCAGAAATGGGAAACTCGGGTGGGACCCAGAGAGAGCATAAAGCCAGGGCACTCTCAGCATCTCTTCCCTTTTCTGCTCAGGAGCTCAAGCCATGTGATCCTGTTCACCATTAAACCATCTTTCCAAGCAGTCTCCATGTTTCTAGTGTCCTTTCCCCCACTTGGAACTGAACCCAGATGGACATTTCTTCCAACATGAGAAATAAGACAATAGACAATTTGCTAATCTTGCCACCTCCAGTGTATGTGTGTTTGTGTGTTTGTATGTGTGTATGTGTGTGTGCGCGTGTGTGTTTTAGAAGAACATTGTTTATTGGTTGGGATTGTACAGAATGCATTCCTTCTTTTGTTCAAAGGCAGAAAAAAGACAAAAAAAATCTTCTTATCTATAACATCTAAGGGCATGGAAAGCACACACGGAAAGGACTCTGTACACCTTGCCAATACAGTTAGAGAGGGGTCTTTATTTTACTTTGGGGGAAAAGAAGGAGTTACTGTCTCCTCTTTATAGTAAGGCGAAAAAAGAATAGGGGAAGGAAACTGCGATTGTGGCAGGTCAACAGCATTTTGAAGCAAATTGACGATATAGTTTAATTAAGCCCTAATTCTGTGATTCATTTATTTTATTTCTGTTCTGTCTTTCCAATCAATCAAATACTCCAAGCAGCTGACTGTTCATCTCCTCATTTGTGGTTTTTGAGAACTGGATGTTAATTTCTCTTAATGGGAAAAAGAGAGAGAATGCTGCTTTTGCAAATACTGATGAAATGAAGACAACACTTTCCCTAGATAAGGGTAACCCTTACTGGTAGAGCTTCCTAAGGCAAAATCATCTACAATATGTAGTTCCAGCGAACCTATAAAAATTGTACATTAGTAATATTCCAGCCTTTCATTCTTAATTATGCAGAAATTGTTAATATTCTCAATTTTAAGTAAAAAAAATGAAAATATAAAACAAACAATGCTCATATAATTTCATTATCTCACCATGTTTACCCAGGAAAAGCAGAAGGCAGGTAAAAGGGAAGTCTTCGGCTTCAATTCACATCTTACAATTGTGATGAATAAGCCAACAGTTCAAAGATAGCATACCACTGGCTGTGTCGCTTTTATTTTGTGTCTATTTGTTCAAGGATTGAGATGTTTTTGTAAATCAACATCTGAGATCCATGCAGCATCATGCCAAGGAGATCAATATCAAGTATTCCTTAAAGATGAAAGGTAAAGATTCCCCTCGCACATGTGTGCTAATCGTTTCCGGCTCTAGTGGCCGTGATATCCAAACATGATATCATATAATTCATATAATTCAATAATGTGGAAGTGCCAAAAGGCAAGAAAAAATATTCTTTGTCCAGGAACTGGATTTATGAAGATTATCTTGTTTTCTGGAACTCAGTGGTCTTAACCTATTGTTAAGAATTTGAATGGATTGAATGGATCATAAATTTATTAATCTTTTGTAATCATTTGTAAGTTTATCTTTAAGATGATCGCATGACCTCAAGACACTGTAGCTGTCATAAAGATGAACCAGTTGCCAAGTATCCAAATTTTGATCACCAACAACATGGGAATTTTGCAATGGTTGTAAGTGTGGAAAAACGGTTTTAGTCACTATTTTCAGTGCCATTGTAACTTCAAATGATCACTAAATAAATGGTTGTAAGTCAAAGGCTACATGTATACATTAGTGGTAATATGTCAGAAGGAAAGGCAATGGATATGTTGAATATCTGTTCTAAAATAGGAATCCTTAGAGGAAGCTTCTTTGAATATTTTTAGTCACTTTGTGAACATCTTAAATAATCAGAACCATAATCATACCATGAAAATTAACTTCTCCTTACAAGTTTTCAGAACTCCCAATTCAATGGGCTACTGCAGAGGCAAACAAATATTAAGATGCCATAAGAGCAAAAGGACACAAATAGAAAATAAGCTGGTTCAAAGTAGTATTTTCCCTGCATGGTTTCGATAAACATATTTCTTGCCTGTAATTCTGTTCTCTTCTAAAGAAATAATGTTGAGAAAGAACTCTATAAGGACCACATGGATATTTGCTGCCATCTCATTTTCATTTCATTCACCTGTGAGCTTTCGTGGTTATGGACTTGAATGCTGAGATTACCTACAAAATGACTATGAACTAAGATGATTACCTTGAACTTTTCAGATGCACCATTTTGCCCCTTGCCCGCCAAAAATGTGTGAAAATTTACCGAAGGTAAGTAACTTATTTAAGATATGTGATTTCTGCCCAGCTATGAAACCATTTAACTCACCTAGTCCTGTGAGTTCAAAAGCAATTTGATATTTGGTGTTAGTAACCCACCAGCATTTTTTGCAAAGGGTTGAACAATTTGATTATATTTATGAAGCTGAAGCAAGACTGGGCTGAGAAGGCTTTTCCAATCCCACCTAGAAATGATATTTTAGAGAAAGACATGCAGACTTGATCAGAAATGGAAAAACATCTTGGCCATTTGGCTTACTTAGCAGGACATATTTTATTTTCGCTGAAGGTTTACCTAGCAGAACTTTTGTAGAAGATTACACCTGCCCTTCATGTAAAAAGCTTGGTGTTCCATTCCCAAGAATTATAATTAATATGTTAAGGTTATTCCTTTGCATGTAATACTTTTGTCAACTATATTAACAGTGTTAATTTAACAGGACTGCAGCAGAGGTGGTCTTCAGTCAGTTCTGACAGGTTCTGGAGAACCGGTAGCAGAAATTTCGAGTAGTTCGGAGAACCGGCAAATAGGCTGGATCCGCCCCTGCTGATCTTCTTTTGTTGCCCTGAACAGGAGAATGGAGCTGGAAAGCAGGTTAGTGGGGTGGGGACGGAATGGGGATTTTGCAGTATCGTTCCCCCAAAGTCATGCCCACAAAGCTACACCAATCCCACAAAGCCATGCCCACAGAACCGGTAGTAAAAAAAAAAGAATCCCACCACTGGACTGGAAAAAAAGCTGACTTGGAAAAAAAGATACTATTTGCTGCTACCACTAGCTGCCATTACCATATTCAAAATGCCTGCACTTCCAAGGTCTTTTCTTGAAATTCTGAGGTTAAAGTAAATATGGAACATGTATTCCAGTTGGGCATTGGAGTAAAGTTTAATTCCTGGCTGAACCGCTTGGAGAGGTCTGAAAGCCCTATGAAGCGGTATGTAAGTCTAACTGCTATTGCTATTGCTATTGAACTGCCATTCTGGTGTCCTTGATCTTTCATTTGGTCCTATTCAGAACAGATCCATCTCCTCAAGAGTAAGCTCATTGCTGGCAGATAGTCAGCCAAGATATGACTGTTCAGGAAGAATATCCAGGGCACTGCTGAAAACAAACATGCTCTTCAGACATAAGCAACGGCAAGCAACATTGCAATATATGAGAAGCTTTCTCAGATCAATATGAAGCTGAAATGTAGTCCATTATCCAGGACGCTCCCCCTCAGCAAAGCGTAGACAAGCTACAGAACGCTTGGTTTGATGTAGAACACTGTCTACCTGTGGCTCCAAGCGAGAGGAGTCAGATTATGATATTGTACTACTCATAATCAAATCAAGATTTCTTTCTCCCCCCAGCTTCAGAAATAATAAAGATTTAAAACTGAAAAGGAGAGGAAAAGCTGAACTTCAGAGGAAGGGAAATGAAAATAACTGTAAGACTTCCTGGTAATTGGGTGTTCAGGGACTGAAGTGTTTTGTGACCTTCACAAAAAGAGCTTGGAAGTAAAACCTCTTCATCCTTTGTGCCGACATTGCGTTGACATCAAGATAAATAGAATAGTCCCCCAGCATTTTAAGAATTTGGAAAATAACAGGGCCAGGTGGGCTGGTTGCCCTCAACCTCTCCACTTCTTGCTCACACTGGCTGGAAAGGAGAATCTATGCACATTCGGAGGAACAGGACTAAGCTCTCCCTGTGTTAGGGAGCTTTCCATGGTCTGAGCACTGTCATTCAGACCACAATCTGTCCGTCACAAGATAGGTGACCACAAGTTGCCTTTTCTGTAGTTACACCATTTCTGGAAGGGCTTATTTAGAGAGTCTCAGCTGCTTCCTACATTACACAATCAATCAAAGAATCAATCAATATGATGAGTAGGGTATTGCTATGCATATAGTCCTTGACTTACAACATTTGTTTTGTGATTGCTCAAAACTACAATGACACTGAAAAACAAGTGACTTATGACCGTGTTTCACATTTATAATCATAGAGGCATCCCCATGGTGACATGATCAAAATTTTGATGCTTGACAACTGGCTTATTGTTGTGTCCTCGGAGATACGACTGGCAGTTGTCAAGAAATAGAGAAAAGAACCTGATTGGCTGCGATGCGCCTGCCGGCTGGTGGGACAAACACAGCCTTCCTATTGGTTCCTGGTCTGACAGCTGGTAGCAGGAGTTTTTTGTTGTTCTGTTACAGATCGTGTTCTGGTTAATAAATAGTTCAGTTGCAATTGTCGCCTCCTCAGTCATTTAATACTCAACCAGGAGACATAAAACTTATATTAATGACAGTTGCAGTTTCCCGAAGTCATGGGATCATCGTTAGTGACCTTCTGACAAGCAAATTCAATGGAGAAGCCAGATTTGCTTAGCAATTGTGTTTCAATTCTACAGTGATTAACAACTATGGCAAGAAAGGTCATAAAATGGGACAACACTCACTTAACAACTGTCTTGCTTAACAGTGGAAATTTTGTGCTCAATTGTAGTCATAAGTCGAGGTCTACCTATATGTACCTTGAGTACTAAATATCCATAATGTATAGGGAGACTATTTTCTTGAGGGAGCTCTCGTTCATCTAGATATAATTTGGGGATATAAAAGGGAGATCATAAATCTGATTAAAGCCACTTTCATTTCTTTTCCTACATAATCATCAGTAACTAAGGAATTACTTTAGATATGGCCCTTCAAAAAAAAGTTTACATTTGAAATTCCCTTCAGTTTCAACGGAGATTTGATATGTGCATGTAAGCAGTTGCCAGGGGAAAAGATGGTTGTATTTTTATATGTTTGTGTTCTGAAAGTGATCCTTGACTGAGGTTATAAACTAATTGAGCAGGCTGTTGGCCTAGTTTGTTACTCTGCGTAGGGCCTTGGTTACAGTTGCTATGGAAGGGAGTTTTTGTACTGCCCAAGTGATGGCATCTGTTGATTGATTTAAAAATGCTTTGAGTGACTTTAAAGTGTGGATGAAAAATTAGAAAGTCCATAAAGACCCCCAACTAATCTAAAGTAAGGCTACCAGAGTCGGTGGCCAGTGGACCTGGCAGCAGATTTGGACAGTGAGGAGGTTGGGGAGGAACATGGGCCAATCCTGGAGTCTGGGGAAGGCTCTGATGAGGGCTCTGCATCAGAGGCAGAGAAGGGGCCAGGGCCATCTGACAGGTATCAGCTGCCCTCAGAGTCAGACATCAGTGAGGCAGACAAACAACTGGAGCCTGTTCCCAGTGTGCACATGCACATAGTTGCCAGATGAAGGGAACAGCTAAAGAATAAGGGTCGACTTGGGAGTAAGGCCACAGCTGGACAATGAATGGCCCTCTCAGAGGAAATAAAAGAGGAGTGAAAGAGGAGTGGAGTTGCAGGAGACAATTAGTTCGCTTAATTGACTTGTGACTCTCCAATACTCATTGCCAAGTTTTGCAGATATTGGCCTGTCAGCTCCCCAAGCCAGATAAAGTATGTGACTGTAAATCCTCCCTTTGAAAGAGTTTGCTGTATATGAATGAGCAGAATTCACAGAAAATTAATGAATGGGGTTTTTGTCGGGACCAGGAGTTTGCTTCATGTTCTTGGGAAGCCTAGGTCAGAACAAGATCAAATTGGTGTCAAATGATCTGGCTAGGATTTTTCAGCCTATTTTTAATGGGCTTGGAGAATAGCCTTGAGCGATAAGATGGGGAGCCATAACCTAGAGAATAGTCTGATAAGAGAAACCTGAGTCCAGAGTAGGAATGGGGAGGGAGAAAGTGTCTCAGAAGGGACCCTCTATAATTTTCTAGAAAGTGAAAGCAGGGGAGAGAAGAAGTGCTTTCAGACCTGCAAGAGTCTATTATTGTAACTTTACAACAAAGGTAGTATTAGCATTCTTAAATTTGGTTTCCTTGTCTGAACTATTTTGAAAGGCTGAAATATAGCAATAGCACTTAGACTTATATATCACTTCACAGTGCTTTACAGCCCTCTCTAAGCAGTTACAGAGTCTGCATATTGCTCCTAACAATCTGGGTCCTCATTTTATCGACCTCGGAAGGATGAAAGGCTGAGTCAATCTTGAGCGGGTCAGGATCGAACTGCCAAACTGCAGGCAGTCAGCAGAAATAGCCTGCAGTACTGCATTCTAACCACTGCGTCACCATGGCTCTTGTATGTATTTTGAATGATGGATGATATTCTCCCTAAGTGCTTTGCTTCATACAGTGGAGGTGATGCGCTGTGTTTCATGAAGGACTGGGCCAAGGCCAAGATGTCCAATTAAAGGAGTGGCTTCAGTGCATGTGCTGCATAGCTGGAAAACAGAGGGCACACATTATATTGCAATCTTGTCTCCAGGGCAATCCTTTGCTCTAAACTTTCTTTTGTTAAATCTCTTCCAGAAAATTATACCATTTGTTTGAGGAGATGAGTTTGATCGACAAAAATTTGTGGATGCTATCAAAGTGGTTAATCTTAAAGGAGCCATTAACTACTCAATAAGCCAGAGAAAGAAAGAAAAAGGTTAATTAAAGAAGAAACCTGCTGCATCTTAACCTTCCTCATGCAGTGCCTGGAGGCTGTTAAGGGCTAGATGGGAGGAATGAGATGAAACTGAACCAAGGCAAGACAGAATGGCTCTGAGTTTAAGGTTCTTTGGTTCATGGAGAATTGCCATCTTTGGTCTTGAACAGGGTTGCACTGCCCCAGACACACCTGGTATATAATCTGGGCATTCCCCTGGGGTCACAACTTCAGCTCTAGGAGCAGGTGACAGCTATGGCCAGGAGGGCTTTTGTCCAACTGCGGGTTATGCACCAGTTTATTAATTTACTACTAGCTGTTAACCCGGCATTGCCTGGGTATTTATTTATCCCAATCCTGTATTAGACATTCACAAATGTCTGGACCAAACATAATTTCTAATGTTATATTCCCCCCCCACCTTACCAGAGAGAGAGCCCTTGTGTAGTACTATGAAGTCATTACCATGACAACTCCACTGTGCAGTACAGTAGAAGTCATTTTAAGGAACAACAGGCTGTATCTTAACAAAACACACCATCTGAGGGGTATTAGGAGTGTGTTTTCCATAGTTTTGTGCAAGTCTAGATTTGCACATGTGTATCACCTCTCCTGTGGGAGCTGCATTAGTTGCCAGTTTGCTGCTTGGCCCAACTCAAGGTGCTTTAAAGCCCTACATGGCTTAGAGCAATGTTTCCCAAAGTTTTGACATATGTGTACCCCTTCTATAATTTTCGTAACGCTGAGTACCCTCATAAAAAACGCTGAGTACCCCTCATAACTACATAAAAAAATGTAGTTAATGATTTTCACGCTTTCATCCAGAACTTTCTGTAGATCAGCGGGCATCTTACGTGTTGCCAAAGCCTCTCTGTGTATGCAACAATGTGTGGATATGACATTTGGAGCAACATTTTGAATTCTTGCAATGAGTCCTTTATTAATTCCGACCATACTTTTTGCTCCATCTGTGCTTATTATAGATTCCAACACATCTATTCCAATCAATTTTGTTCTCTTGCATAAATGTATTCATAACATTAAAGATATCTTCTCCTGTTGTCATATTCCCACGTGATCCCCACCAAACTCCGGTGCAACGCATACCCCCACCAAACTCTTCCCGTACCTCTGGGGGTACGTGTACCACACTTTGGGAAACACTGGCTTAGAGCTAGGTTATTTGAAGGATCATTTCCTGAAGTACATTTACCTGACCCACAGATTGGGGAGGCAAGATATGTTACAGGTCCCCTCCTCCCCAATTAAGGGGTTATTTCTAGTACAGAGAGGGGGAATTACTGACCTTTAATGACTTGTGGATTTCAACTTCCAGAATTCCTGGGCCATGCTGGCTAAGGAATTCTGGGAGTTGAAGTCCACAGGTCACCATAGTCCCCCAACCCTGATCTAGTGAACTCCTTGCCTCTGGGACACCATCTCTTTGGCTAGTCCTCACCTTCATAATATTTTTAAAAGCCCTGAAGACATGATTTGGTCAGCGGGCATGAAGATCCAAGGATAATAGAAAGCTCCTCAGGTGGTTTGTCTGAATGTTGACACTAGGAGTGTGGGTGTTAATTGGACTTTGTATTTTGGGTTTGATCTTTGCAAGCTCCCTGGAGTCACCATGAATGAATTGGATAGCCATAGAAATGTCCTTATTAATTGCATTGGCATCCTTCAGTCTCAAAAGACTATGGTATCATGCTCTGGAAAGAGAGCAAAGCTGAAGTGTTCTCTCCAACCTAAGACCTTGATAGATTAATATGGAGGATAGACTGTTACCCAAGCAGCAAATCCCCCCTCTCCACATCGCTGATATAGTACAATGGAATGGCAGAGCCGATCCGATTGGTTCCAGCTGTGTCGCAGGAGTTACCAGAACATGGTTGTACACAGTCACAAACTGCTTCCGGGACTCCGGCTCAAGATTTTGCTTCGAGGTTGACTCCTGAAGCCTTTTCCAGTACTGGATATAGGCACAAGGCAGTGAGGTTTGTAATCAAGGTTTCCATTCTCCTAGAAGATGGTTCTGTCACTTTATCTGCCCTTGGGGCATAGACCCCCCTTCCGCCTTCAACAATTTTGACCGTCTTCTCCTGTAACTCTGGAAAGGGGGCCCTTACAAGGTGCTACCAGCCAGCTGGACCAAGGTTTTTTAAGGAGGTGCTACTCCTCTATCACTCCTTGTTAAATAAAAATAAATAAGTCACAACTGTTGTAGTTGTTAGAGAGTTGGCTGAAATGGAGGCTAGGAAAATCCGCTGACATTAAAAACTTATTTGTTAAAAAAATTCTCTTATCAGGAATGGTACCCAAGTGAATTCTTAAACCTAAGTACTTTTTAGTTAAGGTATTTCTACTATTAAAAATTACAGTTAGATAATTTCAACCCATTAGCTGGAAAATATTATGTTTTTCCTTACATATTTAATTAAATAACAGAGCAGATAACATATTTAATTAAATTGTATTTCTGTGCATTTAAAAATTAAGGGTCCCAAATAGTGCTTTGATTTCCCTATAGCGACAGAGGTTTTTTTTTTAAAGGTTCAGGAAGTTTAGTTGAGGATGGAATGTTTTTGTAAATGAATGATTACTTAAAGTAATTAATAATGATAATTAAATTTAAAAATGAAATAAAATAAAACTAAAATTTCAATTATGTCATGGAATGAATTAAACCTAAATACAGCAATTTTATTATTTAAAATATTTAAATTTAAATTTAAAGTTAAAGTATAAATTATAAATTTAAAATTTATAATATAAATTATAGATTATAATTTATAAATTAAAAATTATAAAATTAAGTCTTGTAGATATAGAAGGCATTTTCTCTGCTGAGCATAATATTTGGCAATTTCTAGCACAGCTCCAGGTATGGAAGAGTTTATCAAAAGAGTGTATGTCTTTTAGAGACCTGCCCAAACTCTTTTTATTTATAGGCCTAAATAAAATTGCCTTATTTTACTCTTATTAAGGCAATGGTAATCTAGCTTGTACCATAAGTGTACAATCAATTGTATCAATTCTAATATTCCTTTTAAAAGCAGGTGTCATATTTCACTTGAAGTAGCTTATTTTATACTCTCTTATTTCAGTTCTCAATTTAATGCACCAGTGAACTCCATGAACCCAGTTATTTGTGTACTGAAGCAATGACAATGAAAGTTTCATATTTTCCCCCCAATTTCTGTTTTCACAATAACATTCCCAGGCTAAATTAGGTCATCCTGAGCAAGCTCCTGCTAAGAATCACTCTGAATGTGATACGCCATGGGTCTATTACAACCACTCTGCAAAAACTTGGAGGACCACAGGGTGGCAGCAAAAAGATGCAAAGCATTTAAACCCTATGCTGCCATGAAGTGGACATCTGGATTTTTGCAACCTATATATGTAAATCCATAAATCTCTCTTTTTCTCAAAAAGGAATTTTTTTTAAATCAGGTTCTATTGCGTTTCTGACCACTTTGCTCTTAATTTGTTCCGGGAGGAGGTTTTGAAGTATTTCTAGCAGGACTATCAGATTCTGTAACAGCTTTGTTCCTCTACCATCCATTTGGTAAACTTGCAAGATACATCCGAACTAGACTATGTTGTTCTCTGTGCCATATAATATATGTGGGTATGTGCATAGTTTTGTATTTATTTATTTATTTATTTTGTCATGTTTATGGAGTGTATATTGGAGGTGGTGACCCTTTGAGAGTTGTGTGTAATGAAATTTCATTTTAATGTATGCAGATTAGTGTACATTCAAAGTGACAATAAAGTTATTCAAGTCTATCACTTCTGATATTCCTTGCATTTTGTGAAATGGAGAAATGTAAGTACACTCAGCAAGAGTTTATGGGACCCTAGTACAGGTAGTCTTTGACTTACAACCACAATTGAGCCCCAAATTTCTGTTGCTAAGTGAGAAATAGTTAGGTGAATTTTGCCCCATATTATGACCTTTCTTGCTGCATTTGTTAAATAAATCACTGCAGCTGTTAATTTAGTAACATGGCTGTTAAGTGAATCTGGCTTCCCCATTGACTTTGTTTGTCAGAAGGTTGCAAAGGTGATCACATGACCCTGGGACATAGCAACCATCATAAATACAAGTCAGTTGCCAAGCGTCTGTATTTTGATCACATGATCGTGGGGAGGCTGCAATGGTCATAAGTGTGAAAAACAATAATAAATCACTTTTTCAGTTACCATTAGTATTATTTTTTCCCAGAAAGTATACTTATGTTCGTTATTATCCTTGTACTTCATACTTTCAAACAGAGGTCTTATTCCTTCATTTTTCAACAAAACGTCCTAAATAGTCACTACATATATATATATATATATATATATATATATATATATATATATATATATATATATATATATATATATATATATATATATATATATATATATATATATATATATATATATATATATATATATATATACACCAATTTTCAATTATTCCCTTATTAAAATTATTTATCAGCAACAGGATATCATTATAATACGTTCTTAACATTGTACATTATATCACCAGTCCTCTATTAAATATACATAAAATCATTATTATCCTTATCCTTTTTAAAGCAAAAGATTCTAAAATATTCAATTCATAGATATATTCATTTTTCATTGTATCATTGTTAGTTTATTTCACAGCATAGTTGCATCATCATTTAACTTCTTTAATTAAAGCATAAGTATATCATTTTTCATTTCCAAGTTTGCTTTTTTCCCTCTAGCCACCGATAAAACAAGTCCCATATCTTATAAAATTGCTCATCCTCTTGTTCTCTAATTTCAAGTGTCATTTCAGCACAGTCCATTATTTTTCGGATAACTTCTTCCTGTTTTGGTATTGTTTCATTTTTCCAGTTTCTTGCAAATACGATTCTGGCTGCTGTTAACACATTTACAATCAAATATTTTAAGTCTTTGTTGTAGATTTCTGGTATGATCCCCAATAATACTAATGGTAACTGAATATATATTGTAGAATGAAAGTGAGGTATTTAGTTATACTAGATGAAAAGTCTGAGATGGTAAATATTATTTGAGAATATGGATGTTAAAATACCTGTAACCAAACGACATGCTGTATGTGATGATGGTTTTTGGTTTTTTTTGTGTGTTTTTTTTCCCCTCTTTTGGGGTGTTTTTTTTTTAATTATTATTGTTGTGTGTATTAAATATATATATAACAGAGAGATACAAAGTGTGTGGGGGGGAAATATAGTTAGGATAGATTAGCACAGGTAAGGGAATAAGAAATGATACTAAATTATAACCTATTAAATGAAATAATAAATGTATAAGAATGATAAATGTTAAAACACCTGTAACCAAACGACATGCTGTATGTGATGATGGTTTTTTTTCCTTTTTTGTGTTTTTTTTTCTTTTTTCTTTTTGTTTTTTTATTGTTGTGTGCATATGTTGTCTATGTAATAAAAATAATTTTTTTAATAAAAAAATAAAAAAAAATCACTTTTTCAATTGTAACTTCAAATGGGTCACCAAATGAACTGTTGTAAGTTGAGCACCTGCAGCACTTACATTTTGAGCTACCACAATTATAGAAATTGTTGCTAAAATCATACATTCACTCTTATAAATGACTTCATGGTGGGGATTCATTGCTATCAAATTTACTACTGCTCCCTACAATTTTTCATCTTCAGTTATATCATGTGCATGAAATATAACTGTAACATTGTTGCTTGTATCCTTACGATTTATATTGATATTGATTGTTTCCTGATTGCTTATTTGTACCCTATGACTATCATTAAGTGTTGTACCTTATGATTCTTGATGAATGTATCTTGTCTTTTTATGTACACTGAGAGCTTATGCACCAAAGACAGATTCCTTGTGTGTCCAATCACACTTGGCCAATAAAGAATTCTATTCTATTCTATTCTATTCTTATTTGTATCCTTTGACTATCATTAAATGTCAAGAGCCAAGGTGGCGCAGTGGTTAAATGCAGCACTGCAGGCTACTGCTAGATCAGCAGGTCAGCGGTTCAAATCTCACCGGCTCAGGGTTGACTCAGCCTTCCATCCTTCCGAGGTGGGTAAAATGAGGACCCATATTGTTGGGGGCAATATGCTGACTCTCTGTAAACCGCTTAGAGAGGCCTGAAAGGCCTATGAAGCGGTATATAAGTCTACTGCTATTGCTATTGCTATTACCTTATGATTCTTGATGAATGTATCTTGTCTTTTTATGTACACTGAGAACATATACACCAAAGACAAATTCCTTGTGTGTCCAATCACACTTGGCCAATAAAGAATTCTATTCTATTCTATTCTATTCTAAATCTTTATACACATAAACAGGAGTAAACTCTCCCATATGTAAGCTCCCACCCCCTAATAAATCCCAAGAAAAAAAATCATACAAAGGTAGATTTTTCAGAAGCAAAAATAAAACATTAAAATCTGGTAATTTAAATCATTCATAAAATCATTCTCAACAGCTGCCTACTGTGTTGTGAATGCCTGAGGGTTTTCCTTATCTGTGTATTGTGCATCTCAATTTGAATTTACGTAATTTCTTCATCTTAACCATTAAAAAAAATCTTGCTACTTTGGGTTGAGCCTTGCTGCACACTGTCTTGCGATTCATGCCTATTTAGAAAAAAAGTCTCATTGCTTTCATTGTAACTTGATGGCAATAGGATGGCAATTTTAATCTCACCGCTCTAAACAAGACATCCATTCTAATTGCTTTATTAATATTTGTAACTTAGCAAACGGAACAGACACACATACTTCACACATCTAATTTATAATTCATCTAGCTTTTCCTAGATTAATAATGAATTAGCTGTTAGGTCAAGTTTTGCACCCAGTGATGTCACTTGGTGTGTAAAAGACCCTAGAGCCATGTTTTTGAATATCTACATGAAATACTGGGAAAGGTCATCAGCAGATTTAGGTGAACTCTCATTAGTATGCTGATGATACTCAGCTGCATTTCTCTCTTTTATTAGCACCAGGCAAGGTAGAAAAAACCTGGTTGTCTGAAATCAGTAATAGACAAGAGTTAGGGCAAACAAGCAAGTTTAATCCAGACAAGACAAAAATATTCATGATAAACATTCTTACTAATGTGAATTCTACTTGAAAGATAAGAGGAACTCACATTTCAAATAAATAGATGAACACATTTAAAATTACAGCAGGAGAAAAAAAAGAACACGGAGAAACATAAATATGCCAGGCAAAATCTAATATTAATCGTATATTCATGTCATGGTACCCAATTAAATTGTTACATTTAAGTCATGCTACTTAACAGTATGAAAAAAAGGGAGAGAAACCAACGCATGTATTAGTAGACAGCGTCAACATTTCTAATTAGTCCTCCAAACAGAACCAAAAGCTTGTTCTAATATAGAAAGAGATGTTTGTTTCACATCATTGTATGATTGATAAAGAATGGGCGCCCTTCTAGCCTTACAATAAAATATAAGTATTCATTAGTTTCAAAATTATTCATAAGAGAGTTCAAAAGAGCATAAGCATCTGCAAAAACCAATGAGGTTCTGAGAACAGAATTAATATTTGAAATAACCTTTCTAAAAGCTATTAAAGACGGTTACCTTCACTGAAATGCCCTAAGCATTTCTGAAGTACTTGGTGCTGCTCTCCCAACTTTAAACATATTTTTTTAAAAAAAAAAAACATACACACATTTATTTTAACTGATCTTGTTGCTGCTCAACAAAACTTCAACTCCTCAAATAACAAAAATGCATATATAATAGTATTGGGTGATCTAAGGAACAGCACACACTCCATCCAAGTTCTCCAAGAGAAGAATTGCTTTGTTATTTTTAAATTGCAATCTGCCACAACATTAAAATAAGTGTGTTCATAAAGTTCCCCTTGGATTTAGCATGGTGTTGAGCGCGCACACACTCACTCACAAACACACACACACATAGAGCTGTTTTTGTTGAAGTTTATTAGTGGGCAGTGAAGCAAAAAGGGTAGAGGCACACTGTTCATGCCCAAGCAACATTTATGAGCCAACAGGTTTGAATCAGCCCGCACCTGAGTGAAGGCTCAAGAAAACATAGTTTAGGACAATCCAGAAGTTTAGTAACAATGGTGGTTAGTCAGTTGATTCAGGATCAGTAAGAATAAGATTCAGGAGCAAAATAGCAAAGAGCTGAGTTTGCCACTGTTGTTTTCGATAAGCCAGTCTCTGGTATTTTTGCTGATATAGACTAACCCAGAGTTTCTCAATCTTGCCAATTTTAACATGTATGCTGGCTGATATTTATGGAGGTTCTCAGTAATCCAGGTCATGGTGGTCCACTGGACTTTCTTTGAAGATGTTTCACTTCTCTTCCAAGAAGTTTCTTCAGCTCTAACAGGGTGGTGGGGAATGGAAGGATTTATATCAGGAGTGAAATCAACTTACCTTTGCTACTGGTTTGCAAATTTGAGTGCATGCACCACTTCCGCACATGCGCAGGACCTTTGATTTCTGATGATCAGCTGTAATGCACAATTTAAATTAGCTAGAAATCAGGAAATCTGATTATTCTAGCTAAATCACACATCACAACTGATCGTTGGAAATACCAGTTCAATTGAACCAGTAGCATTTTTACTACCAGTTTGGGAGAACCAGTCATCCCTGATTTATATTTATATCTAAGGATAATCTCCATAGAAATTTTGTTATGCATTTTGGGATGAACACCCTTCAAATGGTGTGGGAGTATGAACAGATTTCCAGAAAAAATTGCAGATTACAGGAACAATTTGCACTTCAGTTTGAGATGCAGACAACAGAGACTCATCCCCAAAAGCCTGTGCCAGTCTTCAACATGCAGGGACACAAGGTAGAAAACATCCTGCAGCCAAGAAGGCTCCACATCCATTTGCACTATTCAGGTGACCCTAAGGATGCAGATAAACTTCCAAGTGGCTTCAACAACTTTCTAAAAAGAATGCAAATGACCAGCTGTCTGCAATAAACCCTTCCATTCCCCACCATCCAGTAAAAGCTGAAGAAGCTTTTTGGATGAGAAGCAAAATGTCTTCAAAGATAAAATAAGAAAGCCCAGTTGACTCCTTTGGGACATGTATGCTGCCTGGGGCTTTCTAGGGATTAAAGTCTACATATCTACACACTGTGCTAACCAAAAGTATGACTCAATTACTGTATTGGTTCTTCTTTTTCCCCAAGAAGCCAAACGGAGACAGTTCTGGATTCCCGTTCAGTTCTGGATTCCCAGCAAATTCTCTTTTGTTCGGCTGTGACACTATGTTCTCTGTATTTATTTAGGGTGGGAATTTCTAAAGAATAGATATACACACAGAGACAACTTTTAAGGATTGCAGGCTTGCCCTTTTGTATTTGTGTTTAATCTTTTCTCTCTAGCTTTGAGCCAAATAGAAAAATGTACTTAATGCAAAGCAAATGTCTTTACTTTGACTGATTAAAAACCAAATTGATTTTTCTTGATCAGACTTATACTCCTTGACTTTTATCAGAGAGGTAAGGCATTCTGCCCTTAATTCATTACTTAGCAAGCAACACAAAGAATCGTGATTTTATTTCATTTATCTGAACGTGAAGATTTTTCCTTAGGATGAAACTCTTTTTGCCAATATTCTTTCTTGCTAAGCACAGGGTGATCAAAGTTTAAACTATCATGGATTATACTTTTTAACAGTTCAGATTTATATTACGCAGTGACAAAAAATGGTTTGCATTGAAATTTTAGTGCATATTTATACCATGCAACTACACACCAAGTAATTTCAAAGTGTACTTTTGTAAGAAAACTATATAATTTCTCATTGCATATATACATACACACACATGCATGCACGCACGCACCCACGCACCCATGGCACAGCACATCACAGCCCAACACTGAAAATAGTGACAGTCTCAACATATATGATTATGGAAATTCCCCAGAACAATGTTAAAAGCTGAAATTTTGGTGAACAATGAAGCAAACAAATGTGGAGTTTTAGATTTGTTTTAGAACAGGAATATCAAACTGGTGCCCCACGGGCCACATGGGGAAATGGGAAATGTCTTGTTGTGTTGACATGAAATTGATTTTGAAGGTACCAAATTAATCTCCAAAATTGAACACTTCAACAAGAGAATAGTTATGGAAGCTATCAAAATAGAGAAACACCCCCACAACATGAATAAACGTGACAATACCTCCTGCCTACCAGACATCTGGAAACCAGCCCTAGTCAACAAACGAGCCCCACCCACCACCCAGGCTGTTACACCACAAAACAACAATAGACACACAGCCAGCACCAATCAGCACCAATCTACCAATCAGGATACAACTACACAGCCAATCAATCCACTTACTGAAACAAAGCCAGCACTCCACACCCCCAACAAGATTTAGAGAAAGACGGCAGCTCCGACAATGCCTTACTCACACAAACACGAAGCCGAAAACACCAGCCTGAAGATGGCGAGTGAGACCTCACTGAAACGTTGCCAAGACAATCTCAATCTTACACAGGAAAAGACCCAAATACAACAAGACCAGCATATATAAAAAGAAGGGGTCTTTTCATTCATAGTTTTAGGACTACTGCATGTCAAGTTGTATTCCACATTCTTCCCACTTCCAAGATAACTATTGAAAGGATTGACTAGCATGCAGATTTATTTAAATATATTTAATCCAATTGGCTAAAAGGCAACCATTCAAGTAAGTATTTATTAAATAGATTGAAGGGGGACACTCAGAAAATATTTCTGCAACTTAGTGACTGTGGTATTGATTGGCATCTAGAACAGCCACATTTTCTTGCTGCATATACAATAATCATTTTATTTCCTGAATCTGCATATGTCAGAAGATGGCTGTTTTTCTCTCTCCCTCTCAGTCCCTGTAGTTTCAGTGATGTAAATGTTCTGTCTTTGTGCGTGTAGATACATACATGCAACTGGTGTCTTAAATTCTAATAAGACACATAGCTTCTGCTTTTCTATTAACTTGTTAACCTCACAGAAATTGGTCCTGTCAGTGTTTTAAATTTGATGACTACTGAATAGGAGACAAAGTGGCATCATAAGCAGATGGTTGTCACAGACCACATATTGCAATTAAGAATCAGCAAACTAACTTTATGCAGCTTGATACCCTTTAAATGATTTGAGCATGTAAACCTTGAACAGAAGCAGCCCTGGAGAATAGTTATTTTTTATATTCTCTCTCCCTCCTTCAGCCCTTCCCTCCTTATCTTTCTTATCATTGTTTTCCCCTTACTTGCTTTTCAACATTTCTAACCGGAATTAAAGCCCCTTTGCAAAAAAAAAATGCTTAGCTCATGTCATTCATATCGACAATTTTTCCATTTTTCTCCCTGGAAAAAATGAAAGGTCACTCACAGCTGCTATTATCAGCTTTCTCTACAGAGGTAAAAGTTATGTCTCTTTTGATCTGATCTTGGTTCCTGGCTGTCTCGTGGGCATGTTCATGTAGCTTTCATGGCAACCGTTCAGCAGTTGGTTTGTCACTGCTTTTTTTCAGGGTGGGCTTGGGACCAGTTTTTGTCTTCCCCGCTGGAAGAAGCTTCCATTTACCAGGGACTGACCACAAAAGAGGCACTTCAAACTATGGACTAAATTCCTAATTAGCAATAGCAATAGCAGTTAGACTTATATACTGCTTCATAGGGCTTTCAGCCCTCTCTAAGCGGTTTACAGAGTCAGCATATCGCCCCCACAGTCTGGGTCCTCATTTTACCCACCTCGGAAGGATGGAAGGCTGAGTCAACCTTGAGCCAGTGAGATTTGAGCCACCGAACTGCAGCTAGCAGTCAGCTGAAGTGGCTGCAGTACTGCCCTCTAACCACTCCGCCACCTCGGCTCATTGAAGAGCAGATAGCAAGTGTGGCTAGGAAAGCCTTTGTGAAGATTAATATGTGCACCAATTGTATCTGCTTTTGTACTAAGAAGCCCTCTAAACAAGCTGTGATGTTCTGGTCACTTTGTGTGTGGATTATTGCAACATGATCGACAGGGGCTGCCCTTGAAGATTACACAAAATCTGCATCTGGTCCAGAATGGAGCAGCGTGGGTTGATATAGGCATGCCATAGGGCAGTGAAGGCTAACCTTTTTGTTGTCGCGTGCCAAAAGCGCATGAGCCCACACACCCATAATGCAATGCATGTGTGACCCTTCCCACGCACCCCAAACCCCCAAGCATGCCCACGAGCCCCATATGTGCCCTTCCCCCATGCATGTGTGTGTGTGACCCCCTGTGCTCACTACACCCCTATGCAAGCATCCCGCCACTGTGCATGCATGTATAACCCCCTGTCTGTCCAGTCCCTGTCGCATGCATGCATCACCCCCACATGTGTACCTCACCCCCATACATGTATGCATGTCTCCCACATGTGCCCCACCTGCTGCGCCTGTGCAGCAGAGACCCGAAACCCAGCTGCCTGGCAGGAAGTACACGCATATGTACGTGTAGCTGAGCTGGGGTGACAGCTCACATGCCCGCAGAGAGGGCTTTGCATGCCACCTGTGGCATGCATGCCATAAGTTCACCATCACGGCCATTGGGCCTGGCTATTTGAAGAATCATATATCTCCCGATTACCTACGTTTCATACCCCGGCATGTATGCCTTTATTTGCAGATCAGAGGTGTTTGATATCATTGAACAAATCATCAAGAAACAATGGATGGAAATGAATCAAGGAGAGAAGCAACCTGGAATTAAGGAGAAAATTCCTAACAAGGGAAGATAATTAACCAGTGGAACAGCTTGTCTTCAGAAGTTGTCGGTGCTTCATCACTGGAGGTTTTTAAGAAGAGACTGGACAGCCACTTGTCTCCTACTTGGGCAGGGTTTGAACTAAAAGTTTTCCAAGGTCCCTTCCAACTCCATATTGACTGATTGATCTCTAAGCAGATTTTGAAATCAGAGAGGATACAATTGAATGTGGTTAATTGAATCAGGCAATGATAGGTATTGTAGTCTGTAATGCCCAAAGAGATGGTGTCCAGGGAATAAAAAGATAAGAGAGAGCATAGCATCAAGCAAGAGGCTCAGAAGAGACCCTCCCTAGTTTTTTAGGCAGTAAAGAAGATACGAGTGAGGTAAGGAATTATACTTTCAGGCTTACAAAATTCCATCAATGTAGCAATACAGTAAAGTAAAGTAGAATTAACACATCTGGTCATGATTCCTGTCTGGTTTACCTCATGAGGCTGACACAGTCTTTCAAAGCACTTCACAGATTCTGATGCTAATGGAATTCTTAAGCCAATATATAACCTTGTACCTTCATTTCCAAATATTTAAAACATTGAGAAGGAATAGAGTGATGTAATGGGCTCTCTGATGTGGAGAAAATTCTGGTACGAGTTTTATTACCCCATTTAATTTTTTTATCAGGCATCTTTGGAATGAAAAGACTAACTTGGCTCCAACTTACCAAGGTTAGAGAAAAATTGGATGGCATAGTAAACCTACCCAGTTGTTAAGATTTCAGTAATCTCTTTGCTTTCTCTTTTCAATAAATTTAATTAAAGAAGATTCTATGAAAACTTTGCTTTTTAGTTGTTGATGCCTGCTAAGAACTTGATGTAGTATGTCAGTTTTTTCCATGTTAGCTAATATAGACTATTGCCAGTTAGCTATAACACAAGCAACAAGCCTTTGCCAGTGTGCTATGCCAACCAAAGTCAATAATGAGGAGGTGAAAAAATTGGCCCATCACCTATGTCAACTCTTTTGTCACTCTATGGAGTTCCGTGATCAGCAAAGCTTTCCCACTCTACAAGGGCAAATCAGTGATTATTTTTAGTACCATGCCAAGACTGATAGTCTAGAAAAGAGGCCAAGAGATTATTTGTTTGAACTGTTTTTGAAAGATGTGTCTATGTTTGATTAGGGCACATGCTGTATAGGTTCAACACAACTATCCTGTGGACATTTTGCTGAATAATTCTGAGGTTGCAAAGCTGTCCTATTGCCATCTGCTCTCCTTTTGTCTTGTAAACCAGAGGTGCATTTATTGTGAAGTCTACCTGAAATTTGCCAGGACAACCTCTATTACCCTTACTATTTTCATCCTACTTGGCCAAAAACAAATAAACAAATAAAGCAGATGCAAGCATTTTTATGCTTCTCGATCACATCCTTTGAATGAAATTTTTGTTCAAAATAAATCTCAAAGATGTTGAAATTTAATCAGTTTATCTTAGTCTCTTGAATCATCAAATTGAATTTATTCACAATCCCTTCAAATCTTGACTAGGGCTGATTTGCAGAAGTCATTCCTAAATGCAATGAAAGGGAAAATTAATGATTCACTTCTACTGTATCTTCATCAGAACTATTTAAGCTGGTCTAAAGTGATTGGATGATTCTCAAATTATCCTATGGAATTAGTTAGAACAGACCAGTTGAAACAACACCTAACACATCTGATTATCTGGTCTGGGGTTCATAACCCATGATGTTGAGAATGGAAATTTCTCTCACAAATATGAATAAATTCATTTCCTACTATTTTCTCTCATTTTATACTTCAGTCTTCTTTAAAAGCAAATGCTTCCCTACAGTGTATTTCCCTTGGTATATACTGTTTATCCTCTTCTAATAATCACATAGGATCAGCTATTATTAAATGAACTTTACACATTATTGATTTTCATGCATGAATCAAGCAGTATGGCTTTAAAAATTACTATGAAATTGTCCTTCCCACAAAGAACCATCATAGACATTTAAGAGTGGGCTATATTAGTTGCGGCAACAAATGATTCACACATAATCTGTTGGGATTTCCCTTCCAACTTGGTATCCTGAAAACGATATATTGCTCGGGATGAATCTTAAATTTACTCATCCAAAACTAAAATCATGATTGCTTTATTTAGGTTCAGTGATATAATGGGAAACAAGTCATATTAGTTTCATCCAGATTTCATTCTACTCCAAAGCAGAAAGTCTACTGATAGCCAGGCACAACCGAAAATGTTCTTTGGGGGACAGAGTGAGGAACAACGCAAATGATATCATGCATCTTATTACATCATCATCACTCAAATGATAAATTCACGTAATTAGTATAATAGTGTCGTGATGCATGTGGTTATTTTTGCCTCTTATGGATATCTTCAAAATTTTGGAGATGGTGAGCACGAGGTAAAATAGACATCATTCATCTAGTGTACCCTTTCTTGGACTGGGAGGCATTGCTCATGGTCACTCATGGTCACCTCCCATTTGGATTAATGCAATGTGCTCAAGATGGGACTGCCCTTGAATACCCCCTGGAAACTTCAACTGGTCCAGAATGAACAGAAATGGGGGCCTAGGTTTGCCCATGTAAAATCATTGTTGTGCAATATGCATTGGCCTCCAGTTTCTTTCTAGGTGCAATTCAAGGTGCTAATCACCATAAATCCCTAAACGACACCAGGCAATATGTGGGACTGCCTTACCAATGGTGGGATTCAACCAGTGTAACAACCAGTTTACTTCGCACATGTGCACCAAACATGCATTGCATGTGTGCACATTGCATTTGAAATCAGCACTAAACCTTACCTTTTCCTGCAGCCCCAGTGAAATAGCTGAGATATGGCAATCCGCTCTGCCATGCCGATCAGCTGGGCTTCAAACAAAGGAAATATAGGACAAAATAGAGCAGGGGCAGCTGGCCAGGGCTAACTGATCACTGGAACTACAGGTTCGCCCAAACCGCTCCAAACTGGCTGAATCCCACCCCTGTCTATCCTACCAAATCAGATAGGGTGGGTATACTCCTGGTCCTTTATTGTTATTTGGTGAGACTTAGGAAGTATGCCTTTTCCATAATAAATAAACATTCTGCTCCCTGAAGTTCAACAGGCCTCTATCGTCTATACTCTTAGCTTTCCATATATCTCTGAAGACCTGACTTTCCCCCCAAGCACTGGAATACGATTGGATAACTACACATTAAAAGCTTGACTTGGTGCCAGATCTTTGTTGTTTATAATGTTTTTATGTTTTAGTCAGTTTAGTTTTACAGTTTTAATATGATTTTATATGTTGTTTTAAGTTTAGATTGGGAGCCGCTCCGAACTCGTTAGAAGATGGGAAATTATATAAATGTTTTAAATAAATAAAATGAGTACATGGTTATACGATGCTTCCGTTTGGGCTAAGATTTTCTCTCTCCAAATTTTACAGGGAGCCACTATTCGTTTTTTTTTTTTTATTTCTTCATTAGTAAAACCTATGCATTGTACAGTTTTGAAAGGTTTGCCATTTCAAAAGGTAGGAAACATATTCTGTTGATTTTAAGCACAGACAGAATTGAATTTTGGAATGGATTTCAAATAACGCAGAAAATGGGGGTCTGGGGAACCATCGGTTAGTTGGTGTGCTTTTTCTTTGCCATTGAAATCCTGTTTTTTTAAAGAGAAAAATCAAATAACAGGAATGATACCTCTGTGATAATATAAGAAGTATATAATAATACTTCTACCAATTTCTCACAAAAGAAAAATGCTATCCAGAATGTTATTGTTAAGGACTACTTTCTGTGAAAGTAAAATTTAAAAGTACGGTACTTTGCACTTACTTTGTATTCTTTAAGTTTCATCTTTTCTTTTGATTCCATGCTCAGTTAAAAAAAAATGGCTTGGGTGGGTTTTTTCCATTGTTGTTGTTGTTGTTGCTTCAGTGAAAATAGTTAATTCAAAAGAGAGTGTCTGCCCGTCTGAGAAAGCAAAATACTGGGCAAAGGAAACAAAATTGCTAAGGCTTTCATGTCCTTTTCTTGACTTGGAAGTATCTGCATCAGCACTGCCAGAGGCAGAGTATTTATTTAGCTTATTTGAGTGAATTTAAATATTAATGTTTACTATAAAAACAATACTTACATAGCACAAAGATCAACAGGAAGGTTACAGATTGTGTGAGACTGCTGATTTGACTCCAAATAAGAGGTTGACAAGGAACATTTATCCTCCTTCTCCCATCAAATCGCTGTCTTGCTATACTAATACCATCACTTGCAAAACTAAGATTGGATTCTTTGCAAATCCTGTCCAGTTATAAACTTCAAAAACCTGAACTAAGACTACATCAGCTAGGAATATCTATCAAACTGGGACAACCGGTAAATACCACCTCTGACTGGCCCAGCCCCATCTATTCTCTGCCTCCTGAGTCCCAGCTGATCAGGAGGGAATGGGGATTTTGCAGTATTCTTCCCCTGGAGTGGAGAGGGAATGGAGATTTTACAGTATCCTTCCCCTGCCACGCCCACCAAACCATGCCCACAGATCTGGTAGTAGAAAAATTTGAATCCCACCACTGGGTACAGGTAGTCCTCAATGTACAAGCACAATTGAGCCCCAAATGTATGTTGTTCTGTGAGAAATTTGTTTAGTGAGTTTTGCCCAGTTTTGCAACTTTTTTTGCCACATTTGTTAAGTGAATTGCTGCAATTGCTAAATTAGTAACACATTTGTTAAATGAATCTGGCTTCCCCATTGACTTTGCCGGTCAGAAGGTCGCAAAAGGGGATCACGTGACCACAGGACACAGCAACCGTCAGAAATATGAGTCAGCTGCTAAGCATCCCTATTTTGATCAGGTGACCATGGGGATGCTACAAAAGTCGTAAGTCTGAAAAAATGGTCAGAAGTCACTTTTAAAGTGATGTTGTAATGTCAAACTGTCACTAAACGAACTGTTGTAGGTTGAGGACTACCTGTACATATTTATGCATTCCAGGTAAAGCAGTGGCAATTAAATTAAGCCTTGGTTTGACCTGAACCATACAGACTTCTGAACTCAACCTGCATCTCCAGAATTTAAGGGCACTTTTGATGCCTTCTTAGGAAAGCACTTGTCAGAACAAATGATGATGAGGTAAAAGGAGCTTTCAGTAACCAACCAATTCTTTTGAAACAGAGTGCATCTGACAATACAATAACCAGGAACACAACAAGTGCCATGTCACTGGATGAATGCTAATTCTGCTAACTCTGTTAATTCTAATGCAACCAAAAGCAAAAATCTGCCCCACAATTTGTCCAGCCTGAGATAGTCTGTTAGCTGTTTTGGCTTCTGTGTTAATTTTCGTTACTTCTAAATCTGACAATGGAGCATAGTTTGTTCCTTTGCTCTATCTTTTGAACCAATTTATTGTTCTCTATATCTGATATAAGAGGCTAATTGCCCTAA